>NC_057799.1:522418287-522496571 GCF_018294505.1 Triticum aestivum | reverse complement strand
CACCGGATCGACCGCCTTGCTCGATCCTTGGCGTTAGAAGAAGAAGACGATGTCGGCCCGCCATGTTTTGGCCCCCGCACCCGCGACGAGCCCTTCCCAAAGGGTTCTCACTCCCCAGAGACACGCCCAAGTACAACGGCTTAGTGAAGCCGGAAGATTGGCTCATCGACTACTCCACGGCCGTCAGCATAGCCAACGGCAATCGGCGCGTCGCCGTAAAGTACGTCTCCCTCATGCTGCAAGGCACGACGCGCACATGCTCAACAGCCTCAAGCCCTACAGCATCAACAGTTGGCTGGACTTCACAGAAGTCTTCGTCCGCAACTTCACCAGCACCTACAAGCAGCCTCCCAAGCCTCGCCAGCTCTCCCTCTGCGTCCAAGGGCCCAACGAGTCGACCCGCGACTACCTCACGCGGTGGGCCGAGCTCCGCAACTCCTGCGAGGGGGTGCATGAGGTCCAGGCCATCGAGTACTTCACCGCCAGGTGCCGAGAGGGCACCCTCCTCAAGCACCGACTCCTCTGCGACGAGCCGGCTACCCTCGACGAATTGCTGGTCATCGCGGACAAGTACGCCACGGCCGACTCCTCGATGAAGACCGAGCTCCGAGTAGACGCCTCGGGAAAGGTGATCGCCCCGGCTCCCAAGACGCCGGCCGGCGCCCCTACCAGAATGACCACAAGCGCAAGGCCCCCATGCCGACTTCCGCCAGTCGGTAGGTGGCCACCGTTGAAGATGAGCAGCCCGAAGAACGGCTCGCTCCCAAGAAGAAAGGCGGCAGGCCGGCTTGGCAGCCGGCTTTCTCTTACGAGTAGGCTCTTGACGCCCCCTGCAAGTTCCACAGCGGCGCGAAGCCGTCAAACCACACGACCCGAAAATGCCACTGGCTCACCCGCATCACCAAGGGCGAGGGGATGCTGCCGCCTCTGCCTCCCGGTCCGCCGCCTCCAGCCCCCCAGCAGCCGGCGGCTCGGCCGGCAGTCGGCGCCATCCAAGACGAATTCCCTGAAGAGCATGCCGCCTACATCGTCTTCACCAGTCAAGCCGACGACAAGCGCAGTCCGCGCCGACAGCATCAAGAAGTTAATGCAGTCGCCTCTAGCGCCCCTTAGTTCATGCACTGGTCAGAGAAGCCAATCAGCTGGAGCCAGGCCGACCACCCAGAGGTGATGCCCTCTCCTGGCTCCTATGCAATGGTCTTGGATGTCACCCTCGCGACGAAGAGGCGAGCTGCCCGATTCTCCCGCGTCCTGATAGATGGCGGAAGCAGTGTCAACATACTGTACCGCGATACCATGGAGAAGCTGAACATCAAATCAATGCAGCTTATGCCGAGCCGCACCTTCTTCCATGGTATCGTCCCCGGCCTGTCTTGCTCCCCAGTCGGCAAGATTAAAATGGATGTTCTCTTCGGAGACAAAGATCATTTTCGCCGAGAAGCAATATGGTTCGAGGTAGTAGACTTGGAGAGCCCCTATCATGCTCTGCTTGGCCGACCTGCTCTGGCCAAGTTCATGGCTGTGCCCCACTACTCCTACCTGAAGATGAAGATGCCGAGCTCGAAGGGGATCATCGCGGTAGCCGGTGACTACAAGAAGTCCATCGAGTGCGCCGTGGCCAGCAGCCGGCTGGCCGTGTCCCTCGTGGTGGCAGAGGAGAAGAAGATGCTGGAACGGGTTGTGGCCATGGCCGGCAAGCAGCCGGCCCTGTCCCCCAACCCCAAAGATTGTGATGCGCAGGGCTCCTTCCAGCCTGCCAAAGAGACGAAGAAGATACCTCTGGACCCAGAGAACCCGGAGAGGTTCGCTGTCATTGTGGCGAACTTGGACAGTAAATAGGAAGGCGAGCTCGTCGACTTCCTCCGTGAGAATCGAGACATTTTTGCATGGTCCCCAAAGGACATGCCGGGAAACCCTTGGATCTAGATCTTGGAGAAGAGAGAGGAGATCTAGATCCACATTTCCACCAATCACTTTCTCCTCTATGTGAGGGGAAACCCTTGGATCTAGATCTTGGAGTTCTTGGTGTTCTCCTTCTTGTTGTTCCTCTCATTTTCTTCCCTAGCATTAGTTGCTTTGGTGGGATATGGGAGATAAGGACTTTGGCACTCCGTGTGCCCTTGCCATTGCATTTGGTGCATCAGTTTTAGTTATCCATTGTAATACATGGAAGCTACAAGTTGAGAAGCTTATTACTCTTGGGTGCTTGGTACCCTTGAGCTTGTTCCTCTTGGGTGCTTGGGTGCCCTAGACGGTTGGTGGTGTTCGGAGCTAAATCATTGTGGTGTAAAGCTCCGGGCAAGCGTCAGGGTCTCCAATTAGGTTGTGGAGATTGCCCCGAGCAATTTGAGGGTACCGGTGACGGCCCCCAAGGGTTGCCAAAGTGTACGGGTTCGGTGACTTCCCCCAAGGGTTGTCATTTGTACGGGTTCGGTGACCGCTGTCGGTGTCAAAACCGGTGGATCTTGGGTAGGGGGGACTGCCCCGATCTGTGCGTCTTAGGCAAATGGTAACAGGAGGCAAGGGACACAATGTTTACCCAGGTTCGGGCCCTCTCGATGGAGGTAAAACCCTACTTTCTGCTTGATTAATACTGGTGATATGAGTAGTACAAGAGTTGATCTACCACGAGATCGTAGAGGCTAAACCCTAGAAGCTAGCCTACGATGATTATGATTGTGATCGTACCTCTAAGGACTAAACTCTCCGGTTTATATAGACACCGGAGAGGGCTAGGGTTTACACGGAGTCGGTTACAAGGAAGGAAATATAATATCCGAATCGCCAAGCTTGTATTCCAGGCAAAGGAGAGTCCCATCCAGACACGGGACGGAGTCTTGAGTCTTGTATCTTCACGCTCCAATAGTCCGGACAAAGTATATAGTCCGGCTGTCCGGATACCCCCTAATCCAGGACTCCCTCAGTAGCCCCTGAACCAGGCTTCAATGACGATGAGTCCGGCACGCAGTTTTGTCTTCGGCATTGCAAGGCGGGTTCCATCTCCGAATACTCCAAAGTAATTATCGAACACTTGAAACATGTCCGGATCTGCAAGGTGATCTTCACAGCATAGTACTCCATAAATCTGATCCGCTGGCAGTTTCTGCACGGTGCGCTCCTGCCTCGTGGCCCGGCCCAGCACGAACCGGTTTTACTTTGCGAGGCGGTTTCACTGGCACGCCTTGCCAGAGCATAGATCGTGTTCCCCTTAGCGCGGGATCTTCCATTAATGTAGGTGCACGCGTCCCCACTACATCTGTTGGTATGACTCTGTGTTTTCAGGTAAGTCCCGAGCGGTTATGCTGAGGACGCTTGATATTCACCCCCTTTATAAAGGGGCCGATGCCTATCCCTCTTTTACGCCACCCTTGCGCCTTTTCGCATCTCGAGTTCCAACACCCGAAACCCAAGCTTAAGCACCTTAGATCCTTAACCATGTCCGGATCCGACCTTCAAGGACGGTGGGTGGCCTCGTCGGTCACAGAGGAGGATATTGCGGAGCTTAGGGAGGTCGGATATTTGACCGCCGACATCAAGCATAGGCTTCCTGCTCCAGGGCAGGTCATCCCTACTCCCGAGCCCAACGAGAGCGTCGTATTTGTTTCCCACTTCCTCCGCGGCTTGGGCTTCACCCTTGATCCCTTTGTGAGAGGGCTCATGTTTCACTACGGGTTAGATTTTCATGATCTAGCTTCGGACGCTATCCTCCATATCTCTTCATTTATCGTTGTGTGCGAAGCTTTTCTTCACGTTACCCCACACTTCGGCTTATGGCTCACGACCTTCAATGTGAAGCCGAAGATGATTGAGGGGCGACACGCGGAGTGCGGAGGTGCTGCAGTAAGCAGGAATGCCAACGCCCCATGGCCAGAGGGCTCCTTCCTAGAGGTGTCCGATCTATGGCAGCGGAGGTGGTTTTACGTCACGGCTCCCAGAGGTACAAAGTGGGTGGCTGCTCCCGACTTTCGTCCGGGTCCTCCTTCTCAACTAGCGTCATGGACCAATGTAGGACGGGATTGGGGATCTGCTAGTGATGTACCAATACTGCAGACCCGTATTCAGGAGCTTCTTGAGAGGGACATTAGCCTGTCAACATAATTCAGGTAATGCTAATCCGACGGATGTTGCCGTGCAAACGCCGGCCTCTCCGGATGTGGGAGTTCAATCCGGAGGGTCCGCGGACTATTCAGCACTTCTTTGGCTTGACGCTCGAAGGGATGTGTAAATTATTCTTTGGACCGCAAGTAAAGTGTCCGGATGCCACCGAAGATGCGGGCCTGAGCTGCAATCGCCCAGATACCCAAGTAAGTAACCCACGAGCCGAACACTTCGTCTATTTTTGTCATAGTCATTATTCTGAAAACCCTCCGTGACCAGGAATGGCTCAGCAAGGCGGAGAGAATCAGGTGTCCGGCGCCACTTCCCGAAGGCTCGCCACGTCCCACCATAGCGAAGATGCTGGGTCGCGTGCTAAGCAGAATGCCCTCAGGGAAAGACGAAGGGAAGAACATGGAAGCATAACTTAACACATTATGCATCCAAACCGGGGGAATTGATACCTACCCAAAGGAGGATAGCCGGGAAGGTGAGTCTAAGGCCCCCTCCCCTCGTGGGAAGAAGAGGGCCGCCTCCGAAGACTTGGAGACGGAAGTGCCCAAACAGGGGAGGAAAGCTTCACCAGGGGGCCCTGCCCCGAAGGGCGTCCTCACCGCATCATGCCCGCCAACGGGTCAGCCCTCCATCGAGCTGTAAGTTGACCGTAAATTCGAAGGTACTACTTTTCTCCGAGTACAATAACCAGGATCCACTCTTTGCAGTCCGGCTAGCAGCTCTTCTCGACAGAGTTCGTCTTCGGGGGACCTCCCTCCGGAGATGATGGAGAGTGAGACCCCACCAACCTCTCCGCCTCACGAGGCGGGCGACCCTGAGGTGTCATCACGGAGGAATCCGGATCTTCCGAAGCCAGAAGCTATTCCTTCGGCCGCCCTGAGCCCGGAGCGGTTGGCTCCCACAGGGGGCGATGAGAAGGGTCTGGCGCAGATCGATGTCCGGCCGGACATACTGACGGGCCTTCTGGAAAGAGCTGCACTCTCGGAGGAGCACCGCTCATTAATGAGCACTGTGCTCAAGGAGATTTCATCCGCCACAAGCGGTTTTAATGAAGCATTTATGAGCCTGCTCAGAGGCTTTGAGGTATGTAATGAAAAATACATTATTTTTTGGTTGTGAGGCACGCGCTAGGTGTGCTCCCTATGGATAGTAGCCCCTGAGACTCTGGTTGCCCGCCCTAGGCGGCAAACGGAGGATCATATTGTGTAAGTAATGAATGCGCTGTATATATCGCAGGTGTCTAAGGATCTGGCAGCCGACCAGTCCGTTGAAGTTGCCGAACTAGGGAGGCAGATTGGAGCTATTGATGCCGATATCACGCTGGTGAATGAGCGGCTGAAAGAGTCACAAGATATGTGCTCTGCTTTCCTAAATAAGTTTTATAGGAAAATTTGAGAGGGGCATGATATTAATGTGATATCCTTGGACTGCAGACGGTGCTGCTGCCGTGGAAGCCCAGAGGGCGGAACTTGCCCAGGCCAAGGAACAAGCTCGTTCTAGCAATGCGGCTGCCCTAAAGGCGGCCGAAGATTTGAGAGCCGAACATGCTTCTCATCGCCGAAGCGAGGACAAGATAGCCGAAATGGCTGTGGAGTTGAAAAATGCCGCCGACCGGTATGAGCTCCTTAAAAAGGAGAATCAGGTTAATTCGGCTGACCTGAACAAGGCACTTAATGCAGCCAAGGAGATGTGGACCGAGATCAGGGATGTGCGGGAGGAGCTTCAACAGGCCGGGAAGATCGCGTATGGGAGCCCCTACTTATTGCGGATGAAGTGTTTGGATCCGAAGTATGCTCCCCTGGGTCGACGCTAGAGTCCTACAGACGCGTATGCGGACTTGGCGAAGAGTACAGCTAATGCGGCCAGGTTTTTCGAGGATCAAGGTGATAAAGAAGTGGAGAAGCTGTTCTGGTCCCAATTTAATGCTCCCCGCGCCCATTGCCGTTGAGTGAGAAAATGGCTGATGTGGCTGAGCTTCATAGGCTGTTCGGGCTTGCAATGTGGTCTGTAATAGACCATCTTTGGCCGAAGGGTCCTAAGCCGGACAGTTATTTTGGTTTGGTGCAACAATTCCTTGGTGCCGTATCTCAGATCGATGCCATGAGAAGGTCGGCGTGCATAGAGGGTGCACGAATGGCTCTTGCCCGTGTTAAAGCATATTGGACAGATATGGAGGCCACCATCGTTGCGAGCCAGAGTCCGGCGGGAGGCCAGGATTCGGCCGAGCACTACTTGGAGCAAGTAACAGAAGGTGCTCGTTTGATAGAGGCTCTGTGCTCGTAGAATGTCATGTTCGAGTGACAAATTGTGTCATTGTAAAAACAATGTTATTTCGATCATGAGGCTATATTTATACTTTGTGCCCGAAAGTATTATTGTGCCTCCTGTGCGGCCGTTTTTATGTATATGTATAATCTGAAAGTTAGCAGTCGTTGGCTTCAGCCCCCACGCGTACAATGCGGGGGTGTTCGAGAAAAATATGCGTAATCACACTTGATCCAATGTCCTGGTCCGTTAAGGAGGTGGTCGCACGTCGAACTAGGCAACTGGACTATATAGCTGTAACACTTTCACTTAGCCATAGGAGTTTGACGGTGGGGCTACTATATAGCCCCTGGTACCTTCGCGTGCATCCGAATACGGGCGCGTGTGTACATGGCCAAAAATGGTCCTTCGTTAATGCGGCGGAATCCTAAAGATTCCGATAAGTCTTCGAGTGGTTGAACAGTCTCTCGCTGTATCATGACAGTCAGTTTTCGGCTTTCTCTACTGAGGTGCTCGTCCGGAGTAACCAGGGCACAATCGCAGTAGTTCTCCTTTGGCCGCCTTTGCCGATAGGAACGGAACGTAAGGCGGCAAACCTAGGAGCCGGGCAAACCCAACATTTGACCAAAGACATGATGCGGAGCTGATGCATATAAGGCCAAACTCGTGACGCTGAACACTCCCGAAGGTATTCGGACTTTATAACATAAAATGGGCTGAAGAATGCCCTTTCCTTATGTACCCTGTACGTCCAGGTACGCGCATTAGTCTGTCGTGGCGAAATGCCAATAACGGCAGTACCCTCTGTGGGTATGGTACCCATGGGATGTATAAACAACAAGAGACAGTAAAAAGGTTTACATAGGGGCTTAATCTAAAGAGAAACCTTTGAGGGGGGCCCTGCTGCACGTCTGCGCCTTTGTCTCCGTTGTGCCGTGTCCTGGAAGGGTATCGCACGAATTGTGTCTGTAAAAGAAAAACTCATGTAGAAGAGCATAACGTGAGCGTGCGATAGATAGTAAAAGTGTGAAACGTTGGCCTGTGAATAAGGTCGAGCCAACTGTGGGGCTTTATTAAATATTTTATAGCCCCTGCTGTCCTTTATGGGATTACATACATGGCGCCCCAGCTCAGTTTTATCCGGGCTGCCGGACTAGTCTAACCGAGTTCGTGGTGTTAACGACCAGCCATGCTTTCTGGTGTCAGAGGCCACTTAGAATCCGGGTGCTAGAGCCGTCGTGTATTCCTCCGCTCGTGCGGAGCGCTCTGTGTTTCCGTTAACGGTGATGACGCCTTGTGGACCGGGCATCTTGAGTGTGAGGTAGGCATAATGCGGTACCACGTTGAAGCCGGCGAAGGCCGTTCTCCCAAGCAATGCGTGATAGCCGCTTTGGAAGGGGGCGATGGTGAAGAGTAGTTTTTCGCTTCTGGAGTTGCCTGGGGAGCCAAATGTTACCTCCAGTACGACGGAGCCCCTGCCGTAGGCTTCAACGCCTGGTATCACCCCTTCAAAGGTGGTGTTACTCTGGTTTATTCTGGATGGGTCTATCCCCATCCTACGGACTGTGTCCTGGTATATTAGATTAAGGCTACTGCCGCCGTCCATGAGGACGTAAGTAAGATGGTATCCGTCGATTATTGGGTCGAGCACCAAGGCATCTGATCCTCCGCGCCGAATACTAGTTGGGCAGTCCGTGTGATCGAAAGTGATCGGACAAGTCGACCAGTGGTTAAGTTTGGGTACGACGGGCTCTACAGCGTATGCGTCTCTGAGCGCGCATTCATGCCCTCTTCTGGATGTGTGAGTCGGGTGGATCATGTTTACTGTTTTTACCTCTGGTGGGAATTTTTTCTGTCCCCCAGTGTTCGGCTGGTGAGGCTCATCCTCGTCTTCACTTGGTGTTTCCCTTCCCTTGTGTTCGGCATTTTATTTGCCGGCCTGCTTGAAGACCCAGCATTCTCTGTGGGTGTGGTTCACAGGTTTGTCGGCGGTGCCATGAATTTGGCACATTCTGTCCAGGACTTTGTTCAGGCCGGACGGTCCTTCTCTGTCGCCTTTAAGTGGCTTCTTTTGTGGACCGGGTCGAGAGCCCCTGAATCCGGCGTTGACCATTGTGTTATCCGGACTTTCTTCCTTGTTTTGATGTTTGTTTTTATTACGCCGTGCCTTCCCGTTGCCATCCCTTATTTCGGATGTGCTTGGGTCGCTGGTGCCTTTACGGGCCAACCAGCTATCTTCACCCGTGCAAAAGCGGGTCATAAGGCTTGTTAAGGCTGCCATTGTCCTTGGCTTTTCTTGGCCGAGGTGTCTGGCGAGCCACTCATCTCGGATGCTGTGTTTGAAGGCCGCTAAGGCTTCGGCATCCGGACAATCGACAATTTGATTCTTCTTAGTGAGGAATCTGTTCCAAAGCTTGCGGGCGAACTCTCCGGGCTGTTGGATTATGTGACTTAAATCGTCCACATCCGGAGGCCGGACATAAGTCCCTTGAAAATTGGCCCTGAAAGCGTCCTCGAGTTCCTCCCAACTTCCAATTGAATTTTCGGGGAGGCTTTTCAACCAGTGTCAAGCTGGTCCCTTTAGCTTGAGGGGAAGGTATTTGATGGCGTGGAGGTATGCAGGATAAAATCCCCGATCCAGACCCCTGGGTCTGTCGTTCCGTCGTATGCCTCTATGTTCACAGGTTTAAAACCCTGTGGAAATTCATGGTCCAGTACTTCTTCGGTGAAGCACAGGGGGTGAGCAGCCCCTCTGTGTCTGGACGTGTTGTGGCATGCCGTCGGCTGTTGTTGTGTCCGGTGTTTATTCCGAACTGGTATCCGATCGGTATGACCGTTTGGTGACCATAGTCCCGCGCCGGGGTGTGTCCTTTAGATCCGTAGATGGACCTAGCCGTGCCGGCCTTCTTATCCAGGAGCTCACGTAGATCGTGTTTGGTGTCGGTAGCTGCTCTGTTGCGGTTACGAAAGGGTTTGTCTGGCCTTCTAGCCATATTGTTCTTTGGTGGAACGGCCTCGTTGTCGAATTTTGGCAGCAGCTTGCGTTTTGGATAGCTCTTTGTGTGGCAATCGTTGCCGTACTTTTCTTTAGTGTCTAGCACTTTATTCCATTTGCGATTGAGCGTTTCCTGTGCGGCCTTAAGCCGTTGCTTCTGCTTCTTTAGACTTCTTGCAGTGGCCATAAGCTTTCTGTGGAGGTTATCTCGTTCCGAATGTGTTTCCGGGATGATGAATGCATCGTCGTCCGGACTGTGTTCTTGTCCCAGGGCGGTTTGATTAATTCGTCCCTCGGGAACATTGTGATCGGGCGTCTGCTCCGAGCTGTGTTCGGCGTGACTTGGCTCATCCTGCTCCATTGCTGGGTCCGTATGGTCGTTGTTGCCTTCGGCGTTGACTGGGGTGTCAATCTTTCTAGCGCTGTTATCGCTGTTTTTACTGTTGCTGGACTTGGAGCGGCATCTGCGCCGTCGTTTCGGCTTTTGCCCGGGGGTTTTGTCCTCCGGTTTGTCGCCGTCATCCTCCTTAGGCGTATCCACCATGTATATATTGTATGATGAGGTGGTAGTCCAGCACCCAGTTGGTTCTGAATCGCCTCCTGCGCCGACGTCCATACCGTCGGTATCATCAGAGTCGAAGTCAAGCATGGCTGATACATCATCGACAGTGCTTATGAAGTGGGTGGTGGGTGGGAAACGAATTCCTTCGCCGCCTGCTTCCCACTCGAGCCGGATATAGTTCGGCTGAGAGTCTCCTAACAAAAAGAGGGACTTTAAAGAGTTCAGCATGTCGCCGAGGGGCGAGTGCTGGGAGATATCCGCAGCGGTGAACTCCATTACCGGAGCCCAACCAGATTCGGCTGGCTTGGAGGCGCGCGGACTGGAACCTATATCCGGACACGAGTCCGGGGGTCCGGTGTCACAGGCTACCTTGATGCTGGAGTCTGTGTTCGGCTCTACCGCCGATGAGTGTGCGGCCTCTGGGGCGGGGTCCATCCACCCATCCTCGGGCGACGCAATCTGCCCCGGATTTAGGTCCAGGGCTCCTGCGGGGGCGATATCCCGAGTATTGTCCGATTGCATGTCTAGGCCGTGCTCGCCGTGACTGTCTGGCGCCCCTGGCGCAGGCCCGAATCCGTAGAAGATCAAGTCTCCGCAGATATCGGCAGTGTAGTTCAAGTTTCCGAACCTGACCTGGTGGACAGGGGCGTAGCTGTCGATCTGCTCCAGATGGCCAAGGGAATTGGCCCGCAGTGCGAAGCCGCCGAACACGAAGATTTGTCCGGGGAGAAAAGTCTCACCCTGGACCACGTTGTTGTTGATGATTGAAGTAGCCATCAAGCCTTGCAGCGACGACACAGAGGAATTCTCAATGAAAGCACCAATGTCGGTGTCAAAACCGGCGGATCTCGGGTAAGGGGTCCCGATCTGTGCGTCTTTGGCTAATGGTAACAGGAGGCAAGGGACACAATGTTTACCCAGGTTCGGGCCCTCTCGATGGAGGTAAAACCCTACTTCCTGCTTGATTAATACTGATGATATGAGTAGTACAAGAGTTGATCTACCACGAGATCGTAGAGGCTAAACCCTAGAAGCTAGCCTATGATGATTATGATTGTGATCGTACCTCTAAGGACTAAACTCTGCGTTTATATAGACACCAGAGAGGGCTAGGGTTTACACGGAGTCGGTTACAAGGAAGGAATTATAATATCCGGATCGCCAAGCTTGTCTTCCACGCAAAGGGGAGTCCCATCCGGACACGGGACGGAGTCTTGAGTCTTGTATCTTCACGCTCCAATAGTCCGGACAAAGTATATAGTCCGGCTGTCCGGATACCCCCTAATCCAGGACTCCCTCAACCGCCCTCAAGGATCCCTTAGTGGAATCACGGCATCTTGCATTGTGCGAGGGCGTGAGGAGATTACGGTGGCCCTAGTGGCTTCTTGGGGAGCATTGTGCCTCCACACCGCTCCAAACGGAGATTAGCATCCGCAAGGGTGTGAACTTCGGGATACATTGTCGCCTCCGCGTGCCTCGGTTATCTCTTACCCGAGCCCTTTACTTATGCACTTTACTTTTTGATATCCATATTGTTTCTTGTCATATATCTTGCTATCACCTAGTAGTTTATCTTGCTTAGCATAAGTTGTTGGTGCACATAGGTGAGCCTAGTTGTTGTAGGTTTTGTGCTTGACAAATTAACCGCTAGGTTTATTCCGCTTTTGTTCAAGCCTAGACCGTAATTATTTTAAAGCGCCTATTCACCCCCCTCTAGGCGACATCCTCGATCTTTCAAGACTTGTATATGATGCAACCAGAAAGTTTTGTCGATCCTTAAGGTACTAACAAAGTGTGCAAGCTCCACCGATGGTGCAAGCATCTCGGAATTGGAATACACGCTTTGATGAGGTGATCAAAGCATATGGTTTGATACTGACTTTTGAAGAAGCCAGTATTTACAAGAAAGTGAGTGGGAGCACTACAACTTTTCTAATAAGTATGTGTGAATGACATATTGTTGATCGGAAATGATGTAGAATTTTCTAGAAACCATAAATGAGAGATTGAAAGGAGTTTTTCAAAGAAAGACCTCGGTGAAGCTACTTACATATTGGGCATCAAGATCTATAGAGATAAATCAAGACGCTTGATAAGATTTTTCAATGAGTACATACCTTGACAAGATTTTGAAGTAGTTCAAAATGGAACAGTCAAAGAAGGAGTTCTTACGTGTGTTGCAAGGTGTAAAGTTGAGTAAGACTCAAAACCCGACAACAACAGAAAATAGAAAACGGATGAAAATCATTTCCTATGCCTTAGTCATAGGTTCTATAAAGTATGACATGCTGTATACCAAACCTATTGTATACCTTGCCATGAGTTTGACAAAAGGGTACAACAGTGATCCAGGAGTAGATCACTGGATAGTGGTCAAAATTATCCTTAGATACCTAAGAGGACTAAGGAAATATTTCTCGGTTATGGAGGTGATAAAGAGTTCGTCGTAAAGAGTTACGTAGATGCAAGCTTTTACACCGGATCCAGATGACTCCGAGTCTCAATCTGGATACATATTGAAAGTGGGAGCAATAAGCTAGAGTAGCTCCATGCAGAGTATTCTAGACATAGAAAATTTGCAAAATACATACGGCTCTGAATGTAGCAGACCCGTTGACTAAACTTCTCTCACGAGCAACAAATGATCACACCTTAGTACTCTTTGGGTGTTAATCACATAGCAATGTGAACTAGATTATTGAATCTAGTAAACCCTTTGGGTATTGGTCACATGGTGATGTGAACTATGGGTGTTAATCACATACATATGTGAACTATTGGTGTTAAATCACATGGTGATGTGAACTAGATTATTGACTCTAGTGCAAGTGGGAGACTGAAGGAAATATGCCCTAGAGGCAATAATAAAGTTGTTATTTTATATTTCCTTATTCATGATAAATGTTTATTATTCATGCTAGAATTGTATTAACCGGAAACTTGATACATGAGTGAATACATAGACAAAACACTGTGTCCCTAGTATGCCTCTACTAAACTAGCTCATGGATCAAAGATGGTTAAGTTTCCTAGCCATGGACATGTGTTGTCATTTGATGAACGGGATCACATCATTAGTGGAATGATGTGATGGACAAGACCCATCCGATAGATTGTTCAGTTTTATTGCTACTGCTTTCTTCGTGTCAAATATATATTCCTCCGACTATGAGATTATGCAACTCCCGGACACCGGAGGAATGCCTTATGTGCTATCAAACGTCACAACGTAACTGGGTGATTATAAAGATGCTCTATAGGTATCTCTGAAGGTGTTTGTTGGGTTGGCATAGATCGAGATTAGGATCTATCACTCCGAGTATCGGAGAGGTACCTCTGGGCCCTCTCGGTAATGCACATCATATGAAGCCTTGCAAGCAATGTGACTAATGAGTTAGTTGCGGGATGATGCATTACGGAACGAGTAAAGAGACTTGTCGGTAACGAGATTGAACTAGGTATGAAGATACCGAAGAGCGAATCTCAGGCAAGTAACATACCGATGACAAAGGGAATAACATATGTTGACATTGTGGTTCGACTGATAAAGATCTTCGTAGAATATGTGGGAACCAATATGAGCATCCAGGTTCCGCTATTGGTTATTGACCGGAGAGGTGTCTCTGTCATGTCTACATTGTTCTCGAACCCGTAGGGTCCGCATGGTTAACGTTCGATGATGGTATGTATTATATGAGTTATGTGTTTTGGTGACTGTCGTGGAATTGTCACGGCAGATGTCCTCAGGCTAGGACTTAGTCGTGGAGCCATCGCCGCTAGGAAGCTTGAAGGGGTTAACGGGACAAGGAACACGAGGGTTATACTGGTTCGGCCCCTTACGGTGAAGGTAAAAGCCTACGTCCAGTTGAGGTGGTATTGATTAGGGTTTCGATGACCAGGGAGCTTAACTGCTATGCCCGGCTCTCGATGAGATCTTTCCTGTCCCTAAACCGCTGCCGGGTCGTCCCTTTATATAGGGAGGCTGACGCCCAGCAGCTCTTAGAGTCCCGGCCGGCTCATAAGAGTGTCCGGCTCGGACTCTCAACTATTCTTGCCTTACACTACAAGTTCTACCATAATAATGATTGTAACTACGGGCCTTAAGCCATATCCGGGTCTTAAGCCCATCTTTGGCCCACCGTCTTCAAGCTTAGCGCCGGGCTTCTGGCAATGACCATTGTGAGTAACCCGGCCCCTCTTGGCGGGTGACTCTAAGGTCTATATCCTCAACATTAGGCCCCAGATTGATTTGAGCCGGCTCATGTCAATCTTCAATCCTTTTGACAGAAAAAATCTCCGGCTTACAGTTGTGTGAAGGCCATAACCCGGCGTGACGTCATCCTCTAGACTCCGGGTAATCCGCCGTGACGTCATCTTCCATTAAGCCCGTTTTTTACTCCACCAGATCCGCAACGGATCTTATCTTTACTGCCATCCCGAAAATCGAGGCGTTTCATGGGGAGATAACCACGCCGTGGTCTCCTCGTTTCTCGCGCCCACTTATGAGCTCGCCCTTATAAATAGCCCGGCCCGACGGGCCTTCAGCCACTCATCTTCCTCCTCGCGCCACTGTTCCTCCGCTCGAGCTCCGTTGCTGCCGCCGCCGCGGGTCTCCTCCTCCTCACCAACTCCGGCCGCTGCATCAACCTGTTGTGTCCAGAGAAAACGGCGGCGACCTCCGCGACTCACCAGCACCTGTATGTTCTGACTGCCCCGTAGAACAGATCTGCAGTAGGTTCGTCCTGTTCTTCCGTGTTCTTCGCCGCCGCCCATGAGTTCTTGGTAGTTTTCCTTTTTACTGCCTCTTTTTGATCTTAGGATAGTATAGAACCAGTGCGGCAGCTGTTTAGTACTCATTTCAAATGCAAGTAGACCTCTTTTTACTGCATAAAGACCTCGTTCGAGCTCAAGAACTCCCCTGCGTCTGTTTTTAGGTCTAGAAACTTTCCTTTTGACCGACCATTTTGATCCAAATTATTTATTGCAATGTGTGAGACCTGTTTTCACCACACTTAGTAAAAAACTGCACTCATTGAGCCATGGCGGTTTACATTTCCGGTTTAAAGAAACCACGCGCTGTAGAACCTTACGACTCAAAGGAGACCATGCGCCATAGAATTTTTCGGCTCATCTGTGATAAGGCCGTAGACAATCGAATTACTCTCAATACCTCGGGTGGCTTAAATAACCCGATGCACCTAGATATATGTCATTAGTCCCCTCCATAAGCCACCACTTTAACATTGAACTGTAAATTTCCTCCGGCTTATAATTAAACCGGACGTTTCCTTTTATCATCGGCTGCCGTCTTTCACCATGCCTCCCAAAGCTCCTAAAGCCTCCATCACTTGCAATTGGATGAGGTCCAATGTCACCAACGAGACTTTAGCGGAGTTTGTCAAGTCAGGTTACCTGCCCAAGAAGGACGTCATGTCCTACCATGCCCTCGACCCATCAGAGGAGAGACCACAGCCAAGGGACGGGGAGGTGGTCATTTTTGCGGATCACATGAGCCGGGGCTTCGCACCGCCCGGCTCAAAGTTTTTTAGAGACGTGCTGAACTTCTTTGACCTGCGGCCACAAGATATAGGACCCAACTCGGTGTCCAACATATGCAATTTCTAAGTGTTCTGCGAGATTTATCTTGGAGAAGAGCCCAGCCTGCTGCTCTTCAGAGAGCTCTTCTACCTGAACCGCCAGAACGAGTGCGCCAACGGGCCAAGTTTGGAACTCGGCGGAATCTCCATTCAGCGATGGAGAGACTGCCTCTTCCCTTACGCCGAGCCGCAGAGTCACCCAAAAGATTGGAACCAGACATGGTTCTATTTCCAAGACACGTCGCCGGCTGACGAGAGCCCGCTGCCCGGCTTTCGCCCTTCACGTTTGGAACCAACTCACCCTCTGTCTGGCAAGTTGGCTCAGGCGGAGCGCCAACCTCTGCTCCCCACCATAAACAAGATCAAGGCTCTCCTGGGCAATGGTCTCAACGGAATCGATCTGGTTCGAGTCTGGATCTCCTGGCGGGTGATCCCATTGAGCCGCCGCCCCGGCTTAATGTGCGAGTACACGGGCCGAAAGGATGACCCCCTGAGACACAGCCGCAATGATCTTCCTGAAGACGTTGCTGAGGATATGACCAAGGCTCTCTTGAACGAGAGCTTGGCAGACTGCGGGAGGACTGGGTTAGCCCCCTTCTGCAAGATCAACCCAGCCCCAGCAGTAAGCCGCTGATTTGAACATTTTATCTTCGTATGCAGATAACCTTCATCTGAATCTTTAAGAAATCATCATCGTATTTTTCAGGCTGATGACAAATTCTGGAAGGTCAAATATGACCATGAGACGGCCAAGAAGGCTAGGAAAGCTAAGAAAGCCGCCAAGAAAGCCGCTCCCTGCAAGAAGGGAAGTAGGCCTACTGCTTCAGAGCTGATGCAATTAAGCGACAACTCCGAGTCAGAGGTAACCCCTGAACCTGCAAACTCTTGTTATATCTGCTATTTATTTATGTCCACCTTACCAATACTGTTCATCAACAGGATGACACCGGAGCAAGTAACCCGGTGGTTGAAGAGGTAATGTCACTTTCCTCCGACTCGGAGCCCTTGCCAAGGCTGAAAATCCGAAGGGTAACCCGGAAAGTAAGCTTTTCACATCCTTTAGCTTATCAAGACCCTCAATTTATTTTGAAGCGACAGGTTCATGAAAGCCGGCGGCACACCCGGACCAACAAAGACACTGACCTCCCCTCCGGGTTACCTGACGGATCGAGGAAACGCCGGACCGAGGTGATCTCAAAGTTGTACCCTTTTCATCCTTTGGCAGGTGTTATACGTCAACCACTCAACTCTTCTGACTCAAATTATCATCAAACTTCCCCCTCTTCTGGCGACTCTATGCAGTCGAATCTGCCGGCTATCAAGACCGTGCCCGGGTAATGACGATCATCTCATGTTATACTTTGTCTGTACTTACACTTTTTGTGCTTAACCTTTCTGTCTTTTCAGTGCCCAAGCAAAACTCAGCAAAAGGGCGAAGAAGAACAAGCCGGCCGATGAGCCGGACTTGCCTGAGCCGGATGTAGCCGCTCAAGAACCGCCAGCTGCCTCCGCTCCTGAGGCCCCTGCTCCAACCAACAAGCCCATAGCAGAAGCTTCTGCTAATCTGGAGGCCTCCAGCTCGGCTCAACCAACAGACGACCCGGATGTGGTAATCACCCGGGCGGAATATGTTGAGCCGGGGAGGCCTACTGTGCTGGCCAAGTGCTCCGCTAAGGAGGAGTTGTTAGGGCGCCATCGGGCCAATCTGGACCTCATCGACTATGGCAATCTGAGCATTGGAGAGATCATCTCCGGCTATATCAGCCAGGTGCACAAGAGCCGGGATGTAGAGATTGCCATGGTGAACCAGATTCACCAGAAGTCTGAGGTATCACTCTTCTTTCTTCATACTTACTGCATAGTTATCTTGTTATTCTTATCATGCTCTAGCCCCCAAGTCTACTATTTATGAGAGAATATGTTGTAGACTTAAGTTCTAGCTTACTCGTTTAAACCGGTAACTTGTAAACAGAAACGTTCGATATGCATTAGCCCCCAAGTGCCAAGTGTCTTTGCTTGGAAAGTGCTTGGGACTTTTAAGATTGCATAGTAACTGTTCATCTTATGACCCGGAAATTATGCAGGCTGCTGGCAAGAAATTTGAAGCTGACATCTCTGATCTCAAGACGCAAGAGACTGAGACTCGGAAAGCAAATGCCAAATTTGTGTCCAGTATTGCGGCGCAAGAAAAGCTGAAGACGGACTTTGATGCTGAACAGAGAGTCTGGGCCGAAGAGAAGGCCACTCTGGTGAACCGGGCCGAACAGGCGGAGAAGGCTCTCTCAGAGAAAACCGCCGAACTCTCCGGCGTAAAGCGCCAAGTGTCCCAGATGGTTGCCGAAATCTTCGGTAAGTCATTTCACCGGCTTTCATCAAGTTTAGAATCTTTATATCTCATAACTCATCCTTGTCGGCGGCTTATCTTATTCTGTTAAACAGGTCCCAGAAGCGCCAACCTCAACCAAAGTGTGGTAACCAAGCTGAAGGCCGTGTACACCCTGGTGGAGCAACTCTACACCGGGTCACAGCGTGCTCTGGCTGTGGTGGCCCTATCCAACGAGGTGCCGACTCACCTGGCGGAAGTTCTTCGCCGGCTCGCCGTTCTTCCTCAACGCATCCAAGAGCTGCGACGGGCCTCTGCAAGAGCCGGAGCCATAGCGGCTCTGAGCCGGGCTAAGGCGTTCCTTCCAGAGCTAGACCCGGCGGACATGGCTCTGGGCTACCCCAGTTTGAAGGAAGACGGCACCGCCTTCGACCAGAAGGACTTCACAGCTTGCGTGAAGATCGTACGCCCGGTGGCCACTCTGATTGGCAATGATACAGATCTGACTAAGTATCAGCCAGGTTACGATGCAGAGAATCAGAGGATTCCCACTCCGCGCTATGAAGCCCTCAGCTTAATCCCGCCGACTCGCAAGCACACTTTCGCCCCGGAGATTGACCCGGCGGGGTTAATTGACGAGGAAGCTCAATTTGAAGCTCTGAGCGGCATCGACTGGAAGTCGTCGACTTTCCAGGCCTTGGGAACAGTCGGAGGAGAAGAGAGGGATGAGCCGGAGACTTCAACCCAGCAAGCGTCGTAACTCTGTAGACGGTTTATGTGAAACAATGCTTCACCCTTTTGGACTCAACGAGTCTTGTAATAGAGTAGGGTCAACACTTTAACTGTGCCGTGCCATCGTGCACGTGTTGAATGCTGAATCCTTATGAAAGTTTCTTCCTTAT
Organism: Triticum aestivum; assembly: GCF_018294505.1. NCBI lineage: Eukaryota > Viridiplantae > Streptophyta > Magnoliopsida > Poales > Poaceae > Triticum > Triticum aestivum. Next base: position 522,477,817 of record NC_057799.1, on the reverse strand, counting down.
ATGTCTCCGGGTTACAGTTGATCAGTCATGTTCCTTAAGCTTAAATAGTTGTCTTTGACTATCCTGCATAAAAAGACAAATCACAAGTCTCGAGGCGGCTTATCGCATGGAGAATCATAGCCGTATGCCTATAACCCGGAATATGATTCACCAAAGACTGGCCCTCAATGATGTCCTTGATATAATCGTAACAACACACTTACCAGCCTGCAAGCACACTGCCGGCTTAAATAACCCGGGCTATGAGGTTGGTACCTCAATTCTGGTTTACCAGTCTTAATAACGCCAATTGTGTTCGACTAGCACTGTAAATCAAAGTTAAGCCGACAAAGTGAGACCCGGCCGTGCATACTTGACATAATCAGAAGAACTCGCTATAAGTCAGAAAAACTTAGGGGCTTCCAGTTCGAATACGACCAGAGACCCGTCCCAAAGGGGTTATGCTAGGATTCGAATGCGATCATATAGCTCCCAGTGGGTGTGGCGATGCCAATCAAGAGGGTACCGACAGCTATGTTCTCTTTGGTTCGAATACGACCCATCTTTGAACAGGAAGCCCCCAAGTGATTTTAAGAATTGTTTAACGACGCTGATTCGAATACGATCCACGTCGGTTCCCAAAGGGGTTAAACTAAGGTTCAAATATGATCAAAGAAAACTCCCCAATGAGCTCGACACTTTGCCAATCAAATGGGTATCGACAGCTATGTTCTCTTTGGTTCGAATACGACCTATGTTTGAACAGGAAGCCCCCAAGTGACCTTATTGCCTACGGCTAGATTCGAATACGATCATAAGCCGGATCCTCCTTCAAGTTATCATGTAATCTTGCAATGAAAACAACACGTGTACATTTGGAGGAGAAAAAAGGACAGAGGTCCTGCTTTATTGCTTATCATAATATATACATGGCTTAGAGAAATATGTACATTATGAGAGCCGGTGGCTCAAGTGTAGTAAGGCCGAAGCTGAGCTATGTTCCACGGCCGACGGGTCTCTTCCTCCGACTTACGTGAATCTTTGTGTTCCCGAATGTCAATGAGGTAATATGACCCGTTATGCAAATTCTTGCTGACCACAAAGGGCCCTTCCCAAGGCGGGGATAGCTTGTGCGCATCTGTTTGATCTTGGATGAGCCAGAGCACCAGATCGCCTTCCTGGAAGACCCGGGATTTAACCCGGCGACTATGATAACGGCGCAGGTCTTGTTGGTAAATCGCCGAGCGAGCTGCTGCCACATCACGCTGTTCGTCCAGCAAGTCAAGAGCATCTTGGCGGGCTTGTTCATTATCCGTCTCAACATAAGCCGCCACTCGAGGCGAGTCATGACGGATGTCACTGGGGAGGACTGCTTCTGCCCCATAAACCATGAAGAAAGGCGTGAAACCTGTAGACCTGTTAGGAGTAGTGTTGATGCTCCATAACACGGAGGGCAACTCCTCCACCCAACAGCCCGGCGTCCGTTGCAAAGGGACCAAAAGCCGGGGCTTGATGCCCTTCAGAATCTCCTGATTAGCTCTCTCAGCCTGACCATTGGATTGAGGATGAGCCACTGATGAAACATCAAGTCGAATATGCTCTCGTTGACAAAACTCCTCCATGGCGCCTTTGGATAGATTGGTACCATTGTCAGTTATAATGTTGTGTGGAAAGCCAAAGCGAAAGATCACCTTTTTCATAAACTTAACTGCCGTGGCTGCATCACACTTGCTAACTGGCTCCGCTTCAACCCACTTGGTAAATTTGTCAACTGCCACCAAGAGGTGGGTCTTCTTATCCTTGGACCTTTTAAAAGGCCCAACCATATCAAGCCCCCAGACCGCAAAGGGCCAAGTAATTGGGATCATCCTCAGCTCCTGAGCCCGTCGTGAGAACCTTTGGCAACCATCACATTTACTGACCAAGTCCTCCGCATCAGCATGAGCCGTCAGCCAATAAAAACCATGACGGAAAGCCTTGGCCACAAGAGACTTTGAGCCGGCGTGATGGCCACAATCCCCTTCATGAATCTCGCGCAAGATCTCTTGACCCTCCTCAAGGGAGACACACGCTGGAACGCCCCCATAACACTGCGGCGATGCAACTCACCATTGATGACCACCATTGACTTAGACCGCCGGGTTATTTGTCTGGCCAACGTTTCATCCTCAGGCAACTCTCCCCGGGTCATGTAAGCCAAATAGGGCACTGTCCAGTCCGGTATGATATGGAGAGCCGCAACCAGTCGTGCCTCCGGGTCAGGGACAGCCAAGTCTTCCTCTGTAGGCAACTTAACAGAAGGGTTATACAGGACGTCCAGGAAAGTATTAGGCGGCACCGGTTTTCGCTGAGAGCCCAGCCGGCTTAAAGCATCAGCCGCATCGTTCTTCCTGCGATCAATGTGCTCTACTTGGTAACCTTGAAAGTGCACAGCAATGACATCAACTTCGCGGCGATAAGCCGCCATGAGAGGGTCCTTAGAGTCCCACTTGCCTGATACTTGTTGAGCCACCAAGTCTGAGTCACCGAAACACCTTACCCGGCTCAAGCTCATCTCCTTAGCCATCCGAAGACCGTGGAGCAAGGCCTCGTACTCAGCTGCGTTGTTGGTACAAGGAAACATCAATTGTAGCACCTAATGGAACTTATCACCCTTAGGGGAAGCCAACACGACTCCAGCCCCCGAGCCCTCCAACTGCCTGGACCCATCAAAGTGAATAGTCCAATATGTGCTATCCGGCTTTTGCTCGGGCACTTGCGACTCTGTCCAATCATTGATGAAATCCACCAAGGCCTGAGATTTAACAGCAGTGCGTGGCACGTATTTCAGACCATGAGGTCCGAGCTCTATGGCCCACTTAGCCACTCTTCCTGTGGCCTCTCTGTTTTGAATGATATCACCAAGAGGGGCAGAACTGACCACAGTGATGGGATGACCCTGGAAATAATGCTTAAGCTTCTGGCTTGCCATGAACACACCATAAACAAGCTTATGCCAATGTGTATACCGCTGTTTGGACTCGATGAGCACTTCGCTGACATAATAAACCGGCCGCTGAACCGGATGCTCCTTACCCTCTTCCTTGCGCTCCACCACCACAGCCACACTGACGGCTCGTGTGTTCGCCGCCACATATAGTAATAAGGGCTCCTTATCAACCGGAGCAGCAAGGACTGGGGGCTCTGCCAGCTGCTTCTTCAAATCCTCAAAAGCAGTATTAGCTGCGTCATTCCAGACAGAGTTATCAGTTTTCTTCATCAACTGATATAATGGCATGGCCTTCTCACCCAAACGGCTTATAAAACGGCTTAAAGCAGCGATGCGACCCGCCAAGCGCTGAACGTCATTTATACACGCCGGCTTAGCCAGGGAGGTGATGGCCTTGATCTTCTCCGGGTTAGCTTCAATGCCTCTGTCAGAAACCAAGAAACCCAAGAGTTTGCCTGCAGGAACACCAAAAACACACTTGGCCGGGTTAAGCATCATCTTGTAAACCCGGAGATTATCAAAGGTTTCCCTCAAATCATCTACCAGGGTTTCCTCCTTTATGGATTTAACCACAATATCGTCCACATAAGCATGAACATTGCGCCCAATCTGGTTATGAAGACAGTTCTGCACGCAACGCTGATAAGTCGCCTGTGCACACTTGAGTCCAAAGGGCATGGACACATAGCAGAAGGCTCCAAAGGGAGTGATGAACGCCGCCTTCTCCTGGTCCTTAACTGCCATTTTAATCTGATGATATCCGGAATAAGCATCCAAGAAACTTAAGCACGCACAACCTGCCGTTGCATCAATAATTTGAGCAATACGGGGAAGGGCAAAAGGATCAGCCGGACACGCCTTGTTTAAGTCCGTGTAGTCCACACACATCCGCCAAGTGCCATTCTTCTTGAGTACGAGGACCGGGTTAGCTAACCACTCTGGGTGAAAGACTTCAACAATAAACCCGGCCGCCAAGAGCCGGGCCACCTCTTCACCAATAGCTTTCCGCCTCTCTTCATTAAACCGCCGAATGAACTGCCTGACCGGCTTAAATTTTGGATCAACATTGAGAGTGTGCTCAGCGAGTTCTCTAGGTACACCTGGCATGTCAGAAGGTTTCCATGCGAAGATGTCCCTATTCTCACGGATGAACTCGATGAGCGCGCTTTCCTATTTTGGATCCAGATTGGCACTGATGCTAAACTGCTGAGATGAGTCACCTGGAACGAAGTCAACAAGTTTAGTCTCATCAGCCGACTTAAATTTCATTGCCGGCTCATGCTCCGTAGTTGGCTTTTTCAGAGAGGTCATATCTGTTGGGTCAACATTGTCTTTGTAAAACTTCAACTCCTCCGTTGCACAAACAGATTCCGCATAAGCTGCATCACCCTCCTCACACTCCAGGGCCACCTTCCGGCTGCCGTGAACCGTAATGATCCCATTATGACCCGGCATCTTGAGCTGTAAATACACGTAACACGGCCGTGCCATGAACTTGGCGTAAGCCGGCCGCCCAAATATGGCATGGTATGGACTTCGTATCTTGACCACCTCAAAGGTCTATTTTTCCACCCTGTAGTTGTGCTCATCTCCAAAGGCCACTTCCAACTCGATCTTGCCGACTGGATAAGCCGACTTACCAGGTACCACACCATGGAAGATAGTGTTTGACTGGCTGAGATTCTTGTCAATCAACCCCATATGACGGAACGTCTCATAATAGAGGATGTTGATGCTGCTGCCTCCATCCATGAGCACTTTAGTGAACTTATATCCTCCCACCTGAGGAGCCACCACCAAGGCCAAATGACCCGGGTTATCCACCCGGGGAGGGTGATCCTCCCTACTCCACACTATAGGCTGCTCAGACCACCGCAAGTAGCGTGGAACCGCCGGCTCAACAGCATTCACAGCCCTCTTATGAAGCTTCTGATCTCGCTTACACAGGCTGGTGGTAAATACATGATACTGTCCGCCGCTAAGATGCTTTGGATTGGTCTGATGACCCCCCTGCTACTGTTGATGACCCTGGCCAGACTGCTGATTAAAGCCCCCTTGACCGTTCTGAGGATTAGAATTTGAGCCGCCGCCCGGGCCATGAAAGCCGCCGGCGCCTGAGCCGCCGCCCGGGCCATTGTAATTCTTAAAGGCCTTCATGATTGCACAATCCTTCCACAGATGGGTAGCTGGCTTCTCTCTAGAGCCATGCCTTGTACAAGGCTCATTCAACAGCTGATCCAGCGTCGGGCCTGACCCGCCGGCTCGGGGAGGGGGCCTCCCCTTGCGTCGCTGGTTATTACCCTGTGAGCTGGCGTTGGCTACGAACTCTAGGCTGCCATCGGCCTTGCGCTTGCCACCTCCTTGGTTCCCCGGGTTATGCTGAGGACACTTGCCATTGCCGTTCTTCTTTCCCTTCCCTGTCCTTTCATCATCTGAAGCGAGGTCCTTGGTACCATCAGAATCGGCGTACTTGACAAGAGCCGCCATCAGTGTACCCATATCATTGCAGTCGCGCTTAAGCCACCCGAGTTTCATCTTCAGGGGCACAAAACGACAATTCTGTTCCAACATTAAGACTGCAGAGCCGGCATCCATCTTATCCGAGGAATGTATTATCTCCTTAACCCGGCGAACCCAATGTGTCGTAGACTCACCCTCCTGCTGCTTGCAGTTAGTCAAATCCACAATTGACATAGACTGCCTACAGGTGTCCTTGAAGTTTTGGATGAACCGGGCCTTCAGCTCAGCCCAAGACCCAATGGAATTCGGTGGTAGCCCTTTCAGCCAAGTGCGGGCAGTCCCATCCAACATCATGGTGAAGTATTTGGCCATTGCCGCTTCACTGACCTCCAGCAGTTCCATGGCCATCTCGTAACTCTCGATCCAGGCTGCGAGTTGTAAGTCGGCCATGTAATTACGCACCTTCCTAGGGCCTTTGAAGTCCTTGGGTAGACGTTCATTGCGGATAGCTGGCACTAAACAAGGGACACCCCCAGTCCTGGTAGGGATACCCATGTCGACGGAAGTCGTCGGATAAGCCGGGGGAGTCTGGTAAGCCGTCAACTGAGGCACCTGCTCCGCCTCTTGCCGCGCTCTGTCTTGGTCTGCTGCGTGAAAGGCTCCGTTATGAGCCGAGCCATGGCCAGGGGGCGGGTCATGGCGTCGGACGTTACTTGAGCCGGTCGCTGAGACCATGTGTCTGCTGTAACTCGGGCTCCTGCCTGGACGAGGAGTCGAGTGGATCCTGTCCCGGCTGTAGGAGTACGCCTCTTGCTGCGCCAGTGCTGTCTGAAGGAGTTCCCTGACCCGGTGGGTTTCAATAGCCGTCGGAGAGTCGCCGTCAATTGGGAGAGCCGGCAGCCGTGCTGCCGCGGCGACCATGTTCTCCAGCGGGTTAGCATAATGACCCGGTGGTATTGGCACGTACTGAGGCGGGGCATGGGGCACCTGGGGGGCCCCATCACTTGTGGCTGAATAGGGGTCCCAGACCCGGGCACTATGACCCCTGGCGGGTTACTAGACCCTGCACCTGGCGTGTTGAAGAGGTTTCGTCGATCGTAAACCGGAGGGAGCCGAGATTGGGCCTTTTGATGCCTCCTTCTCATGACCTCATTGGACGCGTTCTGATCCATCGTGAGCCGGAAGGACTGCGCCTGGATCAACTGAGTTTGGGCGTCGAGAGCCGCCCTCTCCGCAGCCATCCTGATCCCTTCCGTTGCCAGATCCTCCTTAGCTTTCACTAGATCTAACTTTAATTGCGCCACCTCCGCAGCATGCTGAGCTTGATCCGCCGGGTCAACCATGGTAGTTAACAGGGCCGTCATCTTGTCCGTGAGATCCATCAGCACCTGAGCCGGCGAGGGCACCAGGTTTCCCACTCCAGCAACAGGGTTCTGAACAGGCTACGCACCGGCCATGAAGATTCCAACCCGGCTTGGCGGCTCAAACGGGTCCGGAATGCTGTCACCATCGGAACAACCCTTGAGCCTGCCATCTTGAAGTTGATACAACGAGTTTGACTCATCGGTGGACGACTCGCCGTCAGAGCCGGCGGCTGTCTCATCACCAGATCCAGATCGATCAGAGAGCCCTCCATGGATACATCCCACAAAAGCATGCTTTAAGGCAGGCCGGGCCCGGGCGGGTCGTGCACGCTGAGCCGTCTCGATGAGATCGGCGCAGAGATCCGGCTCAGGGCACGGCTCACCAATCTTACCAATGAAAACATGAATTCCGCCGAAGGGGACCCGGTACCCGTACTCAATTGAGCCAGCGTCGGGGCCCCAGTTTGCATCGTCGATGTAGAGCTTGCCGCGACGTCTCTTGGTCATCCGGCCCACAGCGTATCCCTTGAGCCCTTCGAAGCTGCCCTTCAAGAACTCAAATCCACCGTGCGCTGGCCCCACGGTGGGCGCCAACTGTCGTGGAATTGTCACGGCAGATGTCCTCAGGCTAGGACTTAGTCGTGGAGCCATCGCCGCTAGGAAGCTTGAAGGGGTTAACGGGACAAGGAACACGAGGGTTATACTGGTTCGGCCCCTTACGGTGAAGGTAAAAGCCTACGTCCAGTTGAGGTGGTATTGATTAGGGTTTCGATGACCAGGGAGCTTAACTGCTATGCCCGGCTCTCGATGAGATCTTTCCTGTCCCTACACCGCTGCCGGGTCGTCCCTTTATATAGGGAGGCTGACGCCCAGCAGCTCTCAGAGTCCCGGCCGGCTCATAAGAGTGTCCGGCTCGGACTCTCAACTATTCTTGCCTTACACTACAAGTTCCATAATAATGATTGTAACTACGGGCCTTAAGCCATATCCGGGTCTTAAGCCCATCTTTGGCCCACCGTCTTCAAGCTTAGCGCCGGGCTTCTGGTAATGACCATTGTGAGTAACCCGGCCCCTCTTGGCGGGTGACTCTAAGGTCTATATCCTCAACAGTGACCGAAGGTTGTTTGGAGTCCCGGATGAGATCACGAACTTGACGAGGAGTCTCGAAATGGTTGAGAGGTAAAGATTGATATGTTGGAAGGTAGTATTCAGACACCGGATGGGTTCCGGAGTTTATCGGGTACATACCGGAGTACCCGAGGGGTTACCGGAACCCCCCAGTGACAGATATGGGCCATATGGGCCATAAGAGGGAATCTAACCAACTCACAAGGGGCTGGTGCCCCCCCCACAAGGGAGGATGCCTAATTGGAGTGGGGAAGGGGTGGCGCACCCCTTTCCTTCTCCTTCTCCATTTCCCTCTCCGGTAAAAGAAGGGTGGTCCGAATTGGACTTGGAGTCCTAGTAGGACTCCCCCAGTGGGGCGCGCAGTAGGGCCGGCCTCCTACCCTCTCCCTCCTTTATATACGATGGAGGGGGGCACCTCAAGGCACATCAATTGTCTTAGCCGTGTGCGGTGCCCCCCTCCACCGTTTACTCCTCCGGTCATATTGTCGTAGTGCTTAGGCGAAGCCCTACGCGGGTCACATCACCATCACCACGCCGTCGTGCTGATGGAACTCGTCGACTCCTTCGTGCCTCTACTGGATCAAGAGTTAGAGGGACGTCATCGAGCTGAACATGTGCAGAACTCAGAGGTGTCATACGTTCGGTACTTGATCGGTTGATTCGAGAAGACATTCAACTACATCAACCACGTTAAGTTAAACGCTTCCGCTTTTGGTCTACGAGGGTACGTGGACACACTCTCCCCCTGTCGGTACTACTGCTTGCGCGGCAGGAGCCAGGCCACCCGTGTTGCCAAGAAACAGGGAGCGGCACTACCGCTTGCCCTTGCGGTACTACCGCAAGGCAGGGTTGGTCTGGGCTGGGAAGGCACGGACGAAGAAAAATACATCTGTGGTTACTTCCGCTGAGTTTCAATCTGTGCAAAAATCCGACACGGTACTACCGTACACAAGGAGCGGTACTACTGTGTAGGGCGCGGATGTAAAAAATTACATCCGCCCCTACTTCCGCTCGTGTTGCTGTGCTGGGCCAGATGCCACGGTACTACCGCGCCCGCGGAGCGGTACTACCGCAAGGACCTGCGGTACTACCGCTCGGCCGGCCGGTACTACCGTGAGCCTCTATGGTATTGCTCCCTTGAGCAGTACTACTGCATGCCACATCTCAATAACACTAGGAGGCCTTCATTTTGCAGAGATATGGATAAACGGATGGTTCTCCAAAGATGCGAAGGAAAGGGGGTGCAAAGGAGCAGACGTGTACGTGATGATTCCACCCAAACCTTTCCAAAGCGGACCCCCTCTTAATAGTACGGCTTTCCTATGACTCAAATCCACCGAAAAGAAATGTAGAGAGATGCCATCTTCACTAGGCTTCGAGGGGCAACGAAACGTCTTGTGCCTAAACATCTAAAATACTCAAAGCACACGATTAGTCCGCAAAAGCTTTGTCATCAATCACCAAAACCACATGGGGTGAAATATGCCCTTACAATCTCCCCCTTTTTGGTGGATTGATGACAATACGGGATTTGCACATAAGAGTACACAAATGAATATAAGCAAACCCACCATCTGCAAAATATAGGCAGGCTCCCCCTAGATGTGTGAACTCTATATAAATGCTTTGGACTACACGACACACATACTAGGATCAACACTCCCCCTATATTTTATACACGAGGCATACCTTGCAACAATATAACTAACACTAAGCATGGAGGTAAGGCAATGATTATGAGCATAAAGTAGAGGGCACAAGAAAACATAGGCTCACGAACTACTAATCATGGTCATGAACTACTAATCATGGAAGACAATAAGATAAGCTAGAGTGCATATGTCTTACACCATATGATAGGGTACCAGGTCTCATGAACACAAACCAAACCAAAGCAACACAAACAAAACGAAGGTCCAACAAAACGAAAACACAGAGACGACACGAACGCAAATCCTACGCTCTCTGCCCCTTTGGCATTGAGACACCACAAAGGCAGAGAGGACACCTACGACACAGGTGGTAGCATCCTCTACATAGATCACTCAGCACGCTCCTCATCGGACTCGGTAGCTGGGGTGGTCTCCTCCTCTGACTCGGTCCACTGATAGCCCGGCTTGGCTATCCATTCAGCCTTCGGAGTGATGTTCACCTCTGACCTGCTCTCCACAATCTTGCCGAAAGTCCTCAAGATCCTCTTGTCGCGCTGGCGACTCTCCTTAGAAGCAACATGGGTCATGTACTGCCCCTTGGCTTGCATACAGAACAGGGTCTTCATCTTGGACTTCATCTTCTTAGCCCAAGAGGGCTCGGTAGATGGAGGAGCATACCTAGCAGAACTGTCCTCAGCCTCCTCCTCCTCCTCCTCAACCTCGTCCTCATCCACATTCATCCTAGCAGCCTCCGCCTCAGCCCTGGTAGTAGTATTGGCCCACTTGTTCTTCTGACGCAGCTTGATAGGCTCGTGGCGAACCTAGTTTGGAGCAGAAAAGTCTTCCTCCAGAAACATCTTGTCCCAAGTCTTCGATATCAGGAGATGCAGGTATGGACCATAAATGGGAACATTGTGATTGTAGACCGCAAACCTGAGCTCATTCCACATGATATGAGAGATGTCCAGAGGCTGGGCAGCATGCTGACGCGCCTCCTCACACAGAAGCATCATATCCACGAGATAAGCATGCACCTTATCTTTCTCACCGACGCGTGGAAAGAGAGTGTTGTGGAAGATTCAGTGCATGACATCGAGGAAGGGGTTGACCACCCAAAACTGAGTGCCATTGGGTAGCTTCTTCTCCACAAGAAACGACATAAGCTTGTCCTTGTTGGCTGACTCGGCGTTGCCGTGAGGGCGGGCGCCAATGGGCACATCAGGCCCCTCATCACGCACATTCAGCAGCGTCATGAATTCCTTCCAAGTAGTAGACAGCTTTTTCCCATTGGTCATCTAAGACATAGTCCTCTCCCCATTTGTGTGGAAGTGGACGGAGGCAAAGAACTGTGCCACGAGCTCTGGGTTAAAGTCCATATGGAACGTGATGAAGTCTTCAATGCCAAACTGATCCACCAAGTCCAGATCCTCACTAAAGTAGTTCCGGTCCTTCCTCAGATGAGTCATGTCAATCCACTGCATTGGAACATAGAGGTTGTGCTTGGACTTGATCACATCAATGTAAATGAGATTCTGCTGCTTGGTCCAGAACAACTCATTCCTCTGACATTCTCACGAGGGTTCACATAAGGGTCGATGCTTCTTGGAATGATGAACTCAAACAGAGGCATCTCATCCATGCCAAGAACTGGCTCCTTGTACCTGTTGGCAGACTTCTTGACACTTCAATGTTGGGCATTGGAGCCCTCATGTGCTTCTTGATTGCGCAGACGCTTGGAGCTCGTGTCGTGGCTTGGGTTCGAGCGTCGGACATTGGAGCCACCACCTATGACACACAACATAAGAACACACGAGAGACACGAGAAGGATCAATGCAAAGACCACAGCCAAAACAAACGAAACACGTAGAAATAAGATTGGGTAGTTGCAACAAGGCAGTTTTGAAGTCAACGGTAGTACCTCGCCATTAAGTGGAAGTAAAAATGTACTTCTGCTCTAGCCGCGGTAGTACCGCGTCGGTATGGCACGGTAGTACCGCGCCCGGAGCGGAAGTACCGTTCTAGAGGAGTGGTAGTACCGCGTGAGGCAGATTCGGCCAGTGCGATAGTATTGCACGGGAGGTGCGGTAGTACCGCTCAGAATCAAACTCGGCACAAAACCGATCTAGGGACATCCACAACTTTGGATCGGTACTACGGTTGATCAAAAATACTGTGTGGCAACAAACCAAATAGCATCTCTACTCCACTACTACTCTCCTACATCCTTCTCTTGCAAAGATTTGGCCTAAAATCTCAAGAACAACAAGCATCTCCCCAAAGACCTAGAAGAAAAACTACGAGGCAAAGAGAGAGGGATTCGGGGAGAAACCTTGTTCCATGGCAAGAGGGCGAGGTGGGGATCGATCCCATCGATCGAAATGCGAACAGAGCGGCCGGAGACGAAGATCCGGCGAGGTCCTCCGGCGCCGTTCTTGGGCAGGAGAGAGAGAGGCAAAGTGGGGAAACTGGGTTGAATGGGTATGGGGAAGTTGGAACTCCCCCTGCCCGCACTTGACCCCCACCTGCTCGCGACGGCACGGTAGTACTGCAGGTCATCGCGGTAGTACCCCCCGGGTGGATGTATCGCATGCAGGGCGGTAGTACTGCTCTTCCAGCGACAGTAAAAAATTACTGCCGTGCTGGTAGCGGTAGTACCGTGCTCATCTCCTGTGGTAGTACCGTGGCTTGCCACGGTAGTACCGTAGACCCAAGAAAGTGCACATTTCGACAAAACATAGAAACACGGCCTTTGCACACGAACCTTCAAGTGACCGGACACACACACGCACACACACATGAGGCAACTCAAACACAAACACAGTTCACAAGAAGGCAAAAGGCAAAAGGCAACAAGGAACAAGCACAACAAAAACCTCTCTAGAGGAGAGGGCGGTGGCCGAAGCCACCTATGTTTGAGTCAATTGGTATGGCACCACGAAGAATTATCCTTGGGCCCATGACCAAAACTCGTCTTTGAAGCACAAGTACCATCAAGAATGGCTAATGTGAAAGAGTTGATCAATTTATGCATAATGGGGGGAGGGAGAGTTCATTGAGAGAACAACACTCCCCCTATGTCCATGCCTACACCTAAACAAGATATCAAGTTGAGTATGGTGGGGTGTGCATGGGTTCAAGCTACATTGCTCGAATCAATGATATTTAGCTCATGCCTTAACTCGCGAAATCTTGCTTCATCCAAGGTCTTCGTGAAAATATCTGCAAGGTTATCATGAGTGTTGACATACTTGAGCTTGATCTCCCCTCGCCTAATGTGATCCCGGATGAAGTGATACCGAATCTCAATATGCTTCATCTTGAAGTGTTGCACCGGGTTGAGAGAGATCTTGATGCTACTTTCATTGTCACACCAAAGAGGCACTTCGTCACAAATGACACCATAATCCTTCAAAGTTTGCCTCATTCATAGAAGTTGAGCACAACAGCTACCGGCAGCCACATACTCCGCTTTGGTGGACGAGAGAGACACACAACTTTGCTTCTTAGAAGACCAACTCACCAAAGAGAAACCAAGGAATTGGCACCCTCCAGAGGTGGACTTCCTATCCACTCTGTCTCCCGCCCAATCCGAGTCTGAATAGCCCAAAAGGTTGAAGTTGGCTCATCTTGGGTACCATAAGCCAAAGTTTGGGGTATGAGCCAAATATCGAAAGATTCGCTTGACCGCCACATAGTGGCTTTCCTTAGGTGCGGCTTGAAACCATGCACAAATTCCCATACTCAACATGATATCCGGTCTAGATGCACAAAGGTAAAGAAAGGAGCCAATCATGGAGCGATATAACTTTTGATCCACCACTTTACCATTGGGATCTATGTCAAGTTGGCATTTGGCGGGCATTGGAGTGGGAGCCGGCTTGACATCACTTAGCTTGAATCTCTTGAGCATGTCTTGAGTGTATTTGGCTTGGTTGATGAAGGTGCCTTCTCTTCTTTGCTTGATTTCGAACCCGAGAAAGAACTTCAACTCTCCCATCATGGACATCTTGAACTTTGAGGTCATGAGAGCGGCAAATTCCTCATTGATAGCTTTGTTAGGAGAACCGAAGATAATATCATCAACATATAGTTGGCATACAAACAACTCCCCGTTGACCTTCTTAGTAAAAAGAGTGGGGTTGATTTTCCCAATTTCAAACCCATGATATTGCAACAACTCGGTAAGGTGCTCATACCACGCCTGTGGGGCTTGTTTAAGGCCATAGAGTGCCTTGTCGAGTTGGTACACATGATCGGGGAAAAAGAGCTCCTTGAACCCCGGGGGTTGTTTGACATACACCAACTCATTAATAGGACCATTAAGAAAAGCACTCTTCACATCCATTTGTTGTAACTTGAAGTTATGATGAGAGGCATAAGAAATCAACAAACGAATAGATTCAAGGCGAGCAACGGGAGCAAAGGTTTCACCATAGTCGATACCCTCGACTTGGGAGTAGCCTTGTGCTACCAAATGAGCCTTGTTGCGAACGATAATTCCATGATCATCTTGCTTGTTCTTGAATATCCACTTGGTTCCAATGACATTATGGTTCCCCGTTGGCCTTGGCACCAATCTCCACACCTTGTTGTGCTCGAAGTTATTATTGAGTTCTTCATGCATGTCATTGAGCCAATCCGGATCCTCGAGCGCCTCATAGACCTTTTGGGGTTCAACACAAGAAACAAACGCATGATGTTCACAATAGTTTGCTAATTGTCTATGAGTGCTTACCCCCTTTCTTAGGCTTCCAAGCACATTTGTCATGAGATGATATTTGGTTGTAATCTTGGATGCAATCTTAGCGGCACGACGCTCAAATTCCTCCTCGGGAGAGAGTTGAGGAGTGGTAACTTGATCATCTTGAGCGTCGTCTTGAGCTTGTTCTTGATCTTGAGCTTGCTCCTGATCTTGAACTTGCTCGGAAGGAAGAACTTGACCTTGGGCATCACTTGGTGGTTCACCACCATCTTGAGGTTGTCTTGCCCTTGATCTTGTTCACTTGGTTGAGGGCCTTCAATTTGTTCTTCGGAAGCGTGTGGGTCTTGGGTTGGTGATGGCTACACTTGAGTGGAGCATTGTCCTTCTCCTTCGGCCACAAGGGGTTCCTCAATGGGTAGGATATGACCAACACCCATTCTTCTTATGGCTTGGGAAGGAATTTCATCACCTACATCACAAGTACCACTTTGCTCCACTTGGGAGCCGTTATTCTCGTCAAACTCCACGTTACACGTCTCCTCAATGAGTCTCGTGGACTTGTTGAGGACACGGTAAGCATGAGAGTTTGTAGCATAACCAACAAATATGCCCTCATGAGCTATAGCCTCAAATTTAGACAAATGAACACCTTTCTTGAGAATGAAACACTTACAACCGAACACCCGGAAGTACTTGAGGTTGGGTTTGTTACCGGTAAGTATCTCATATGGAGTCTTGTTCAAGCCCTTGCGGAGATAGAGCCGATTGGATGCATGGCAAGCGGTGTTGATGGCTTCGGCCCAAAAGTTGTAGGGAGACTTGAACTCCACCATCATGGTCCTTGCCGCATCCATCAACGTCTGGTTCTTCCTCTTCGCTACACCATTTTGTTGAGGGGTGTAAGGTGCGGAATATTGATGCTTGATCCCCTCATTACTAAGAAACTCATCCAAGGTGTAGTTCTTGAACTCGGTGCCATTGTCACTTCTTATAGTCAAGATCTTTGCATTGTGTTGATGTTGAGCTTCATTTGCAAAGTCGATGACGGTTTGTTGAGTCTCACTCTTCCTCTTGAAGAAGTATACCCAAGTGTATCTCGAATAATCATCCACGATCACCAAACAATACTTTCTACCCCCAAGACTATCAAGAGATGGAGGCCCAAAGAGATCCATGTGAAGGAGCTCCAAGGGTCTCTTCGAGTAGATGATAGTCGTGGGAGGGTGATCCTTCTCATGTAACTTTCCTTCGGTACAAGCACGATCTTTGGCAAAGCTAACATTTGTTAGTCGATGGACATGGTCCCCCTTGAGAAGACTTTGCAAAGATCTCATATTGACGTGGGCTAAACAGCGATGCCAAAGCCATTCTACATCAACTTTAGCCAGTAGGCATGTCGCGGTCTTAGTGGGTCGCTCCGAAAAGTTAATCACATAAAGACCGTTCTCGATATGCCCAACAAAGGCTACTTTAAGAGTCATGCTCCACATGAGGGCCACGGTATCAATATCAAAGAATGTAGCAAAGCCCATGATGTCACACCCTAGTTAGTTCATGCATTAGAGTGTTGCATCATGTTTATTTCATTCATCAGAAACTTGAAATGGGGATGACAGAACCCCCAGCACCCCCTGAAACCAACTAGGGTTTTCTAAAAATATTTTCAATGAACCTGAAATGCCCTTCTAAAATGTTCATCACCTCTGCCTTGGTCTTAAACCACTGCCAAAAGTGATGCACAAATTTCTAGGTCATCCTAAGGTCACTGGATTAAATCATTAGTTATTTGAGTTTGGGCATTTAAATAATTTAAAATATTTCAAATGCTCAAATAGTCCCAAACTAAAATGTTCCATGCTGGATATATTCCAAACATTAGCCATGTGCAGTTTGGTGATTTTTGGAGATGCCTAAGCATTTTTAATAATGCAACAAACCTACAGAAATAAAATAAAACAGAAATAAATGAAAAACCCCTTACCTGGCCAAACCCACGCCCCGGCCCACCTGGCGGCCCAGCACTATGCTGGCCCGTGCCAGCCAGCTGCTTTGTCCCCGCCACGCAGGCAGGGAGGTGACGCCGACGAGCGCGAGCTCGCCCCGGCGCCACCTGCTTTCCGCTTCGCCGCTGGACGGGTTGGACGACCTCCACGTCGCGCCCCCGACCCCCTGGACACGTCCACTCGCCCCCTGCCTCTCTCCCTCGCTCCCCTCCACCATGGCCGACGCTGCCGCAGCCACGCCGCCGTCGTAGTCGTAGCCACCGTCATCTCCGCGCCGCCCGACCGTGTCCACAAGCTCTGCCACCGTCCTCTCCGTCGAACAGGCCGAGCCCAGAGCGCTCGCGTGCCCCGAAGCCACTGCATCGACCTCGCCCGACTCCGCCACCGCCGGAGATCCCCTTCGCCGTCACCGTCGCAGCAGGCCGTCCCCGACCTCGCCGTCATCTCCGTCGCAACCGCCGTGAGCCTAGATACCTCCCCATCCTCTCCGTTCTCTCTCTCGAGCCCCGTAGCGACTGCATGTAGCTCACCCACACGCGCCGCCGTCGAGCTCGTCGCCGACGAGGCTCCGGCCACACCACGGCTGCGCCACCTTGTCCGTTAACCCTACCGAACCCCCAGGAGATCACCGCACTACTCCACGCGCCTCGCCGTGCCCCCTAGCGATCAGTCCGAGCTTGTCCGAGCTCCGGCCGCCGCCAAACTCGTCGCCGGCGTCGTTTCCGGCGACCCCGAGCCCAACCACCAGTGGACGCGGCTCACTCCCCGCATCACGTAGATGTGCTCCGCCGTTGTTTTGGTCGCCGGAGCACAAAACCCGCACCGCCGCGTTTGTCCTCGTCGGTGGCTAAACACCGGCGAGTTTGACCCCGCTGACTCCGTTTGATCATGGGTGGGCCTAGTTTGACCTCCCCTGGGTCAATGACAGGTGGGGCCCAACCCTGCTAATTAACTAGGATTAGTACTAATTAAAAATAGTTAGACAAATGACACTAACATGTGGGACCCACTGGTTAGGTTTGACCTGGACCGTCCCGTTGACCACTGACGTCACCCTGACGTAATGCTGACGCAGTAATTTAATTAAAAATAGTTAGACAAATGACACTAACATGTGGGACCCACTGGTTAGGTTTGACCTGGACCGTCCCGTTGACCACTGACGTCACCCTGACGTAATGCTGACGCAGTAATTTAATTACTGGAATTATTCTTATACAGGAAATTCCAGAAAATACTACAAACTTAAAAAAATCATAGAAATTAATCTGTAGCTCCAAATGCAAAGTGTTATATATGAAAAATGATCAGAAAAATCCAATCTATCCATCTGCACTGGTTTCATGCATGTTTAAGCAAGCTAACCTGCTATTTAGTGCGGAACAAGATAAAGCACTATTAATGGCCATGCATGAGCTTGAAACTTGAATCTTTGATTCAAAATGGTTCAAACCCATCTGGTCTTAGTTGCATGAGAAATACACTCATTTTGCCATGTCTCATGCATGCATCATATTGTTGCACTTTGTTTGGTGATGAATGTATATCGGTGCTCTTTGCGGCAGGTTCTGCCCCCGAGGAGTATCGCGAATACCCTAACGAAGAGCAATACCAGTCCACGGACCCGCAAGGCAAGCAACCAACCATTTGATCATATCGATACAATCCCATGTTCTCGCCTCTGCTCTCTTTTACTGCATTAAGACAACGCGATTCAAACTGTTGTGTGCTACGGCATTTGAACCCATTTCCTCTACATGACCTGTCATTGCCACAGTAACTAGATGAAACCCACTAGCATGTGTAGGAGTTGATTGAGCCATGTGTATGTGTTGTTCCTACCTTGCTATGCCTGCTATGCTTAGAGTCGTGTCAGGTCTGGTTCATCTGGGTGATGGGCTAGAGTGAAATGATCGTGTCGATAATGAGAGTGATGTGTTGAACACGATTTGGTAAAGGTATCGATGAGAGGCCATGTAGGAGTACATGGTGGGTTGTTTCATTGAAACCGTCCTTAAGCACTGAGATCTGTATGTGTGATTTAAGATTCAGCTACTACCATGCATTGGGCCTGAAAACAATGGACCCTCTCGGCTTCTTATCCAACCTGGTCCTCTGTCCAGGAGTTGCAACTAGTTTCTGGTGTTTGTAGCTTACTGGAGGCCGTGGACAGCGCTGACCCGCGAGGTGGGCTGTGATGCGGTAGGTACGTGGCACGGTGTACCGGATGCCTGTTAGGTATCTCGGGAACCCTACACACATCATTCGGGGCCGTATGTGGAAACCTCGGCTGAACTCCCTGCGGATGGAACCTGGATAGGCGATAAACCTGGACTAGAGACCTAGGTGTTTAGGTAGGTTGTGGCCGACACCCACGTTGGGCTTCCGCTTGAAGGTTGCCGAGCACATGTCGTGTAAACGGCGGTAAGTGGTGAGAGCGTGTATGAAGAAGTACACCCCTGCAGGGTTAACATCATCTATTCGAATATCCGTGTCCGCGGTAAAGGACTACTTGGTTGCCTAAACAGTTCATAGACAAGTAAATGGATACTACTAAAAGCCTCAAGATAAGCGTGAGTGCCGAGGATGGCTCTTCCGTAGGATGACGGAGGTGGATCCTCGGTAGTGTATTGAAGTGGTGAGTAGTGGACTCGAGTGCGCAAAACCATTTCAAGTTGGAGTCTCGTAAGATAGCTTAGCCAAGAGTCAAAGCTGGCTTGCTGCAATAACCCCACCATCCCTTCTTGATAATGTGCATGTATGTAGGATCTGATGTAAGTCTTGATGAGTACCTTTGTACTCATGTTGCTTAATTTACGTTTTACAAAAGACGCTGCAACCCCTTCTGATGGGTTCTTCATAGACGTCGATGTCGATGAGTAGGCTGAAGCCCAGGTGGTGATCCTGAGCTCACGATGGACCATGTAGTATAGTCAGGCTTACCCAAGCCTCTTTTATTTTCCTAGTTGTCTGTACTCAGACAAGTTACTTCCGCTGTTGGCTTGTATGTTTGTATGACTTGAATGCTGGGTCGTGTGACCCGTACTTGTGTGTATGTTATGTATGGATCTCTGAGCCTTTAAGTAAAGTACTTGTGTTGTAGAGTCATGCTATGATGCCTTGTTGTATTTGCACATATCGAGCATATTGTGTGTATGATTGAAATGCTTGGTATGTGTGGGATCTGACTATCTAGTTGTTTATCCTTAGTAGCCTCTCTTACCGGGAAATGTCTCCTAGTGCTTCCACTGAGCCATGGTAGCTTGCTACTGCTCCGGAACACTTTGGCTGGCCGGCATGTGTCCTTCTTCGTTACTGTGTCTATCCCTTCGGGGAAATGTCACGCGATGAATACCGGAGTCCTGTTAGCCCGCTACAGCCCGGTTTACCGGAGTCCTGCTAGCCCAGTGCTACAGCCTGGATTAACTCGTTGATGACCGACACGTTCGATGCTGGGTCATGTATGCCTGTCCCTGTAAGTTAGTGCCACTTTGGGTTCACGACTAGCCATGTCAGCTCGGGCTCCTTATCATATGGATGCTAGCGACACTATCATATACATGTGCCAAAAGGTGCAAACGGTCCCGGGCAAGGTAAGGCGACACCCGTGGGAATACCGTGCGTGAGGCCGCAAAGTGATATGAGGTGTTACATGCTAGATTGATGTGGCATTGAGTCGGGGTCCTCACAGCGTTGGCATCAGAGCCGGACTACGTGTAGGTTATCTAAGCCAAACTGGTCGATGTTGAGTCTAGAAATGCTTTAGTTATATGTAGGGGAATTGATTGTGGGATGGAACATAAGGCTCTTTTTACTCCTTTACCTCATGGCATTCTGATCTGAGTCAGTCCATTCTTCCACTGGGGGTTAAGGATTAGGATCTCTTCTCTCTATTAGGTTCACGTGTTACTAATCAGTAGTACCTTACAGGTTTGATGGATACAAGCCTAGTTTAGTTCTACTACCCCATTATGTTGTTAAGATGGACCCAGAACCTTGATATGATGTTGTTGAGTGTCGATGCAATCCTTTGCAAAGTGTCTCAAAATCTTTTTTGAGCATTTACAGCCGTTATGCTGTCCAATTTCTGCTAGAAATTCTAATGCCTTTGCATTACATCGTGTTTCAGATGGCGTCCCGCACCCAGAATCAAGTTGTTCGTCTGACTCGGTGTCTCGATGTACCTGGCCATACTGCTATGTTGGTCTGTGTAATGACCGAGGCTGGATACCGATGGTATCCCGAGTACACCGTTGAGGAGTAGTATAGAGACTTCAATCAAAGCCAATACCTCTGCACCCTCAGGATATTCCCTTGCTATCCTGGATCCACTGAACCCCTCCATTGCTCATATGGACTTGGGGTTACCATCGAGATGTCTGTGCAAGACGCTGCTTACTCCATGATGACTATTATTCGGGCTAGAACTTCCTTGCTTCGGAACACTGACTTCCGCTATATGCCAATGTCACTTCCTGGGGCAGAAGGTTACTTCACAGCTATTTACACCGACTCTTCTCATGAGGATTCGCTACTCTGCACTACCGCACAGATGCTTGAGGATAAGGACCGTGAAAATCGTGCCTTGTGATTGGAGCTTTTCAACTCCCGGTCCGATCACTGGGCCACCGTGACCCGGTTTGCACCTGCTGTGCAGGCAGGGTATATGGATATGCGGGATGTGTACCCCGTGCGGTCTACTCTGCCGGACCGTATGGATTGGCGTGATGTAGGGGGCATCACTCCTCCCCGTGGACCTCTTCTGCCGCCGTTTGATGGACCCAGGCCACATCCGAGTCCTTATGGACCGCAGGCTCCACATGATCGACTATTTCCAGATGATCACGTTCAGCTCCCAGGACATGGGGGTAATCTCTATGAAGATTACTACGGAAATGTCTGAGCTGATGGTAGCACCACTAGTATTGTAACAGTTATGTCGTCCACCGTCCTGCGTGACTCGTGGGATATGACTTAGTGTGTACCACTTTCCGGAGGTGTAGAAAAAAATAATGTATAGGAGCTTGGGATGCCTCCGATGAGATGTAATCTTCCTTTCACCATAGTTGTACTCCGTTTGGTCTTGTACTAAACCTTGTATGGTGTGTATGACGATGGAATAAATGTAGCAGTTCCTCTATTTACCATGTCATACGGATGATCATCTTGCATTCCGAGTTATCCCTTACATTCTGCATTTCTATGTTAGAATCTTATCATTCTGGACTAAACCATTGTCTTGTTTTCCTAGGATGGTCAACACCCGCAACAACCCTGCTCCCCCGGAGCAGGCCGAAGGCAGTGGAGTTAGGGATGCTGTAACTCCCTGGATTTGATGCGCCAGGTGCCTTATAGTTATTCGCCGTCGTTGCCATGTCATCTGTTTGCGTGTTGCATTTTGCCATGTCATCATCGGCATTTCATATCATGTCATCATGTGCATCGCATTTGCATACGTGTTCGTTTCATGCATCCGAGCATTTTCCCCGTTGTCCGTTTTGCAATCCGGCACTCCTATGTCACCCGGCGACCCTTTTGCCTCTTTTCATGTGCGGGTGTTAAACTTTCTCGGAATGGCCCGAGGTTTGCCAAGCGGCCTTGGAACACCACCGGTAGACCGCCTGTCAAGTTGCGTGCCATTTGGAGGTCGTTTGATGCTCCAACGGTTAACCGGTTAACCGCAAAGGCCTCTTTTGTGTGCAGCCCAACACCCCTCCAAAGTGGCCCAATAACCCATCCTAACCCCCTCCATCCTCTCGGTCGTTCGATCACGATCTCGTGGCCGAAAACCGCACATCATTTGGACTCTCCTAGCTCCCTCTACCTATAAATAGGTGTGCCTCCCCCGAAATTCGCGCAGATGAACCCTAGCCCTCTCCCTCCTCGCGCCGCCGGACATGTCCGCCCGGCGGCCGGACGCGTCCACCACCGCCCAGCCACGTCGCGCCGACCAATGGCATGCTGCCACGTCATCGCCGCCACCTCCCGCACCAACCGTAGCGCGCCACATGGCCTCCCGCGCCGTCCCCGCCGCCGCGGCCCGCCGGGCCCAGGCGCGGCCCGCCCAGGCCCGCGCGGCCGCCCGTCCGCCTCGCCGCGCCCCCGCGCGTCCCCGCTCGCCCGCGTCTCCGAGGGCCCCGCTCACCGGCCGCCTCGATCCCGTCGCCGGTCGCCCCGGGCCCCGCCTCCTCCGCCGGCCTCCGTTCCTCGCCGCCATGGCGCCCACGCCTCTGCCGCCTCCAGTCGGCCCTCGCCCGAGCCGACAGCGCCTCCCTCTGCCCCGCCCGCCGTTCCTCGTCGCCGGCGACTGGAGCCGCCGCGCCCGCGGCTCCGCCTCGGCGCCCCTTCCTCGCCCCTCGCCGGCCTCCTCCGCTCGCCGGGGCTCCTCCGCTCGCTGGAGTTCCTCCAACCTAGATCGGGACCACATCCACCAAGTCGGTGAACCAAACGCCTCGGCCCCCGCTGCACCACTCCGTCCCAGATCCCGCCGTCCCGTTGACTTTTTCGAGAGGGGTATATTTTCCAAGTCCCAGTAATTTTTGCATTATGTGTGCATCTTTGACCTGCTGTAACTTCTTGTGTGCTGCTCTGTTGCGTGCGCATGATATATCAAAATGTTCATCATGAGATACTCTTCATTTTGTACTACTGTGCCATACTTTTTTGAGGTTATCTTGATGCTCTAATCATTGTTGCAAAAGTGCTATATGATGTTATCTGCTGACTGTTATCAGAACTTGATGATTTGTCATTTCTGTAGCATTTTGTGCGTGCATCCTATTAGCATGAGCTCTACATGTGTTTTGAACTATGCCATGCCATCTTTATAGAGGTGCTTACCATGTATTTTTGTGATTTCGGTGGTGACTAGCACAAGCATGCAAAGTAGCCTCCGTGATGTTGCTGATTTCGGTGACTTGGTCATTTCTGCTGTCTGAATCTGTTATATTTTGTTGCCATGTAGACCTGCTGCTACCATGAGTTCTATGCATAATATGGAGATGTTCACTAAGGATGTTTTGTGACACATGTTATTATCTATCCATCCATGACCTTTTTTGCAATTATGGCCTGCTGTAGCGCATTGCAATCTTGCTCCAAACTTGCTAAATAATGTTGCTGTCAGCCTGTTAATATTAAGTTCAGTTATTTCCATGTGTTTTGCTAGTGATCCATGTACCCTATGACCATGCCATTGCCATTCTTGGCTTCATATGTGTTCCGTATTACTGTTGGTTACCTTGTCATGCCATTTATTGCTCTGTGGTGAGTGATTCAAGCTCACCAACATGCCTACTTATTGTTGTTTATGCCATGCTCTATTTTTCTTCCAAGTCTAAAACTGTTAATAAAACTTACTATGTTTACATGGGTGCCATCATATCTTTTGTGCCTTTTTGGCTCATAGTCAGTAGGGACTTTTGTTAAATGCCTGGAGTAGAATCATGCCATGCTTTCATTTGCCATGATGTATTCCTATAGCATGTTGTTTGCTTACTCTAAACATTGCAACCTGATGTTATTTCTGCCATGTCCTGGAATTCTGCTAAGTCTGTGAATCTGTTATTATTTGCAATCTTACCATGTCCTTTTGAGCATGTTCTAGTGATTTCTGAAGATGGCTCACTGTTCATGTTTTGTAATTCTTTACCTGTACATCACGTCCATTCCTTTTGTTCTCATGTTAGGCTGCTGTAGCATATTGTTTTGATGCTTGCAAGATGCCTAGTTGCTGTTATGGACAGATTGTTGCTATATATTGTTTGGAGTGTATGTGTTGCACCGTTGCTCCGTTTTGAGCATGCTATACATGAAACTTGCTTAGTTTTGCATGTAGTTTCATATTATCATGTTGCATCCTTGTTTTGAGGTGTTTGCTTGATGTTTGTATGCATTTTGCATCAATGCCATGTTTATCTTGTTTTGCTCATATCTTCTAGGCCGTAGCTCCGAATCTAATGAACTTTATATGAAACTTGACTAGATTTTCATGTAGATCATCTTGGTGCATCTTAACTTTCTGTTTAACAACTTGAACATAAGGTTTGTTCAGATCTGGGCCAATTTCGAAATTTGCATATGAGGACTTACCGGGTTTGTTATATGTCGTTTCCAGCCTCATTTAAACTTGCTTGGATGTGTTGCTCTTGTATGCATTATCTTTTGCCATGAGTAGCTTCATATAGTCTTTGTCATGCATCATGCTTGGTTGTGCATCATTCCTTGTTCATGTGTGGTGTGTTTACCATGTTGTGTGCTTTTTCTCGATAGTTCCCGTTTCGTTGCGTTCGTGAGGATTTGTTCGACTACGCTTGGTTCGTCTTCACGGCTTCATCTTCTTCATGGACTCGTTCTTCTTCCTAGCGGGATTTCAGGCAACATGACCGTTACCCTGGATCTCACTACTATCATTGGTATGCTAGTTGCTTCGCTCTATCGCTTTGCTGCGTTACCTACCACTTGCTATTCAAGCCTCCCAAATTGCCATGAACCTCTAACCTTTTTCACCCTTCCTAGCAAACCATTGTTTGGCTATGTTACCGCTTTTGCTCAGCCCCTCTTATAGCATTGCTAGTTGCAGGTGAATATGAAGTTTGTTCCATGTTGGAACATGGAGATCATGCACTTTGTTGGGATATCACAATATCTCTTATATTATTAATGCATCTATATACTTGGTAAAGGGTGGAAGGCTCGGCCTTATGCCTGGTGTTTTGTTCCACTCTTGCCGCCCTAGTTTCCATCATACCGGTATTATATCCCTGGATTTTGCGTTCCTTACACGGTTGGGTGATTTATGGGACCCCCTTGACAGTTCGCTTTGAATAGAACTTTTCCAGCAAGGCCAAACTTTGGTTTTACCATTTGCCTATCACCTATCCCTTTCCCTTGGGTCGGCCAGCCTGAGGGTCATCTTATTTTAGCCCCCCGGGCCAATGCTTGTCTAAGTGTTGGTCCGAACCGAGTGGACTGCGGGGCCACCTCGGGGAAACTTGAGGGCTGGTTTTACTCGTAGGATGTCTCATCCGGTGTTGCCTTGAGAACGAGATATGTGCAGCTCCTATCAGGATGTCGGCGCATCGGGCGGTCTTGCTGGTCTTGTTTTAACATTGTCGAAATGTCTTGTAACCTGGATTCCGAGTCTGATCGGGTCTTCCCGGGAGAAGGAATATCCTTCGTTGACCGTGAGAGCTTATAATGGGCTAAGTTGGGACACCCCTGCAGGGTATTATCTTTCGAAAGGCGTGCCCGCGGTTATGTGGCAGATGGGAATTTGTTAATATCCGGTTGTAGAGAACTTGACACTTGACCTTAATTAAAATGCACCAACCGCGTGTGTAGTCGTGATGGTTTCTTCTCGGCGGAGTCCGGGAAGTGAACACGGTTTCTGGTTTATGTTTGACGTAAGTATGAGTTCAGGATCACTTCTGGATCATTACTAGTCGACGACCGTTCCTTTGCTTCTCTTCTCACTGTTGTTTGCGTATGCTAGCCACCATATCTTGCTTAGTCGCTGCTGCAACCTAACCACTTTATCCCTTCCCTACCCTTTAAGCTTTGCTAGTCTTGATACCCATGGTAATGGGATTGCTGAGTCCTCGTGGCTCACAGTTTACTACAACACCAGTTGCAGGTACAGGTTTCGTGATGTTCATGACGCGAGAGCGATGTCTTGTTTTGGAGTTCTTCTTCTGCTTCTTCTTCGATCAGGGGATAGGTTCCAGGTCGGCAGCCTGGGCTAGCAGGGTGGATGCCGTTTGAGCTTTTGTTTGTGTTTCATCCGTAGCCGGATGTTGATCTTGTGTATAATGTATTGATGTATTCATGCGGCATTGTATGCCTTTTGTATGTATCCCCATCTATTATGTAATGTTGATGTAATGATATCCACCTTGCAAAAGCGTTTCAATATGCGGGTCTATCCTTGGTGGGACCTTCGAGTTCCTCTCGGATAGGGTCGCATATTGGGCGTGACAGATGCAAACCTGCCTCATCCTCCTTCTCTGGCTGAGGTCATGCTGGAGGCTAAGAGAAACAAGCGGGAGAACAACCGTTTGTTGGAGCGCATCGAACAGAACACAGCTCTGCATCAGAGGAATAACTTGGTGTCGCTCAGTGACTTCATCAAGTTACATCCACCCACTTTCCATCACTCCGTCGAGCCCCTCGACGCCGATGACTGGCTTCGCAGCATTACTCACAAGCTACGTTCTGCACTCGTAGCTGAGGCTGATAAGGTCACTTTTGCTGCCTATCATCTTGAAGGCCCCGCCAGTCTCTGGTGGGAGAATGAAGCCATGCGCCCAGCTGGCCATGTCACTACTTGGTCAGAATTTAGTGAGGCTTTCCGCGAACATCACATTCCGGAGGGTCTTATGGACCGTAAGTGTGAGGAGTTCTGCAGTTTCACCCAAGGTAGACTCTCTGTGGATGCATACAGCAGGGAGTTCGGTAACCTAGCACACTATGCAACTGAGGAAGTTTCCATCGATGCCAAGAAGCAGGCAAGGTTCCGCAAGGGACTTAGCCCCGAGCTTCACCGTGATCTCCGTCTGCATGAATGCACTTCCTTCCAGAAGCTTGTGAACAAGGCCATCAGTGCTGAGACAGGTCAGACTGATTTCGAAGCAACACGCAAGCATGGCCGTGACACTGGTTCCTCATCCGGTTCTGGCCCTCAGAACCGCCGTGTGTGGGTGCCTAACACTGCCCTGCCACCCAGGTTCACACCGAGGCCATCCTATCAGGCGCCTCACCCAGTTCAGCAGTATGCACCAGCCAAGCCCTATGGTGGACCAACCAACAATGCTCCTCCACGCACCATCTCTATGACGTGTTTCAAGTGTGGAGAACCGGGCCACTACATGCGAGAGTGTCCCCAGACCAATCCCGACCAGTCTGGAATGGCCATTGGCCGTGGCAAGCCAACAGGGAAGGTGTACTAGCCAAGCCGGCCACCGCTGCACGTGGCCATGTGAACTGTCTCTCAGCTGAAGAGGCTCAGGAAGATCCTAACGTCGTTCTCGGTACGCTCCTTGTTAATTGCCACCCGGCATCTGTTCTTTTCGATACTGGAGCATCTCATTCATTGATATCCGAAAGCTATGCTCGTCTGCATAACACCATATTTTGTGATATTCCCACCTCCATGGTAATTCAAACCCCGGGATCCAAATGGCAAACTTCTAGAGTAAGCCATGTAAATGAAATTCAAGTTGACAGACTTGTTTTCCTTGCATCATTGATAGCTCTCAAATCTTTGGATATTAAGATCATATTGGGTATGGACTGGATGTCATCCCATCATGCCAAGATCGATTGTTTCTCTAGGACTGTTCAACTTACACATCCTTCGAGAAACATAGTCAATGTCTTGACCCGAGTAGCCAAGCGACGGCTATATGCTCTTAATGCCTGTCCTTTGCCAGACCTCGAAGACGTTCCGGTAGTCCGTGACTTTCCGGATGTCTTTCCAGAAGAATTGCCAGGTGTTCCACCTGACAGAGATGTCGAGTTCGTGATAGATCTTATTCCAGGAACTATCCCAATTTCTGGAAGACCCTATAAGATGGCACCACTAGAACTAGCCGAGCTTAAGAAACAACTCGATGAGTCCTTGAAAAGGGTTTCATCCATCCTAGTTCGTCTCCATGGGCTTGTCCCGTCCTCTTCGTTAAGAAGAAGGATGGTACAGATCGGATGGTTGTAGATTATCGACCTGTCGTGGAATTGTCACGGCAGATGTCCTCGAGCTAGGACTTTGTCGTGGAGCCATCGCAACTAGGAAGCTTAAAGGGGTTAAGAGGGACAAGGAAAACGAGGGTTATACTGGTTCGGCCCCTTACGGTGAAGGTAAAAGCCTACGTCCAGTTGAGGTGGTATTGATTAGGGTTTTGATGAGCAGGGAGCTTGATTGCTATGCCTGGCTCTCGATGAGATCTTTCTTGTCCCTAAACCGCCGCCGGGTCGTCCCTTTATATAAAGAGGTTGACGCCCAGCAGCTCTCAGAGTCCCGGCCGGCTCATAAGAGTGTCCGGCTCGGACTCTCAACTATTCTTGCCTTACACTACAAGTTCTACCATAATAACGATTGTAACTACGGGCCTTAAACCATCTCCGGGTCTTAAGCCCATCTTTGGCCCGCCGTCTTCAAGCTTGGCGCCGGGCTTCAGGCGATGACCATTATGGGTAACCCGGCCCCTCTGGGCGGGTGACTCTAAGGTTTATATCCGCTCCCCAGGATCAACGACCTGTATGATCAGCTCGCTGGATCCTCAGTCTTCTCTAAGATGGATTTGAGGTTGGGCTACCATCAAATCAAAATCAAGAACGGGTAAAAACGGTCTTCGTTACTCGTTACGGCCAATACGAGTACACCGTCATGTCCTTCGGTTTAACCAACGCCCCAGTCACTTTCTCTCGGTTAATGAACTCAATCTTCATGGAGTATTTGGATAAATTCGTCGTGGTTTACCTCGATGATATACTCATCTACTCCAAGAATGAGGAAGAACATGCCAAGCATCTAAGGCTAGGGTTGATGAAACTTTGAGAGCATCGCCTTTATGCCAAATTTTCTAAATGTGAATTTTGGTTGCCAGAAGAGACCTATCTAGGCCATGTAATCTCTGGTAAATGTATTGCTATCAATCCTGAGCGAGTTCAAGCTGTTCTTAATTGGACTCCACCTGTATCGGTCAAGCAAGTTCGGAGTTTCCTTGGCTTAGCGAGCTATTGTCGCCGCTTTGTCGAGAACTTCTCCAAAGTTTCTAAACCTCTAACTGAACTACTCAAGAAAGATAAAAAGTTCGAGTGGACCCGACAATGCGAGCACAGTTTTCAGGAACTGAAAAGATGCCTGACATCCGCTCCCGTACTGGTACCACCAGACTTCTCCAAGGACTTTGTTATCTATTGCGACGCCTCGCGACAAGGACTAGGTTGCATTCTCATGCAAGATCGTCACGTAATTGCTTATGCTTCACGACAAATTGCACCCACATGAGGAAAATTATCCTACTCATGATCTAGAGCTTGCAGCTGTAGTCCATGCACTCAAAACCTGGCGACATTACCTCCTCGGTAATCATTGCGAAATCTTCACCGATCACCAAAGTCTGAAGTATATATTCACCCAACCGGATTTGAATCTCAGGCAAATACGTTGGGTCGAGTTGATCACAGATTTCGACTTAGGGATAACTTACACCCCAGGAAAAGCCAATGTCATGGCTGATGCACTAAGTCGTAAATCTTAGTGTAACAATCTGATGTTGCAACAAAGTCAACCACTTCTCCAAGAGGAATTTCGGAAGCTTAACCTTCACATCGTTCCTCAAGGATTCCTTTCCACCTTGGTGGCGAAACCTACCCTTACGGATCAGATCATCAAAGCTCAGAAGGTAGATCCGGGGATTTCCCGTATCAAAAGAAACATCAAGAAGGGAGTTGCGGTTTGTTTCTCCATTGATGATCAAGGAGTCGTATACTTCGGGAACCGTCTAGTGGTTCCCAAGGTGCGGAACCTAAGGCGATTGATCCTTAAGGAAGCTCATGAATCTCCTCTCACCATTCATCCCGGAAGTACCAAAATGTATCAGGACCTACGTCAGAGGTTCTGGTGGACTAGGATGAAGAGAGACATTGCTCAGTTTGTTGCTAATTGCGACATCTGCCGTCGTGTTAAAGTAGAGCATCAACGGCCTGCTGGCACCCTTCAACCTTTAGCTATTCCTGAATGGAAATGAGATAAAATTGGTATGGACTTCATCACCGGTTTTCCCAGGACCAAGATAGGGAATAATGCTATCTTTGTCGTTATCGATCGTCTTTCCAAAGTGGCCCATTTCCTGCCTGTTCGCGAGAGTATAACCGCTAGTCAGCTAGCAGACCTATATATCTCCTGAATAGTGTCCCTCCATGGAGTTCCTTTGGAAATTAACTCAGATCGAGGAAGTCTCTTCACCTCTCTATTTTGGGAAAGTTTCCAAAATGCTATGGGAACCCACCTTTCCTTTAGCACCGCCTTTCACCCTCAATCAAGTGGTCAAGTAGAACGTGTCAACCAGATTCTAGAAGACATGCTTCGAGCTTCTGTTATCTCTTTCGGAATGGATTGGGAGAAATGCCTTCCATTTGCCGAATTTGCTTATAACAACAGCTATCAATCAAGCTTGGGTAAAGCCCCTTTTGAAGTTCTCTATGGACGAAGGTGTCGAACACCCCTTAACTGGTCAGAAACCGGGGAAAGACAATTCTTTGGCCAGGATATGATCCAGGAAGCAGAAGAGCAAGTTCGCATCATTCGTGAAAAGTTGGAAATAGCCCAATCTCGTCAAAAGAGCCAATATGACCGAAAACATAAGTCTATGACTTTTGAGGTTGACGAGAAGGCTTACCTTCGGGTTACTCCTCTAAAGGGAACCCATCGTTTCGGTATCAAAGGCAAATTGGCTCCTCACTACATTGGACCCTTTCGCATTCTCGCCAAACAAGGAGAAGTTGCCTACCAATTGGAACTACCTCCGCATCTCTCCAGAGTCCACGATGTCTTCCACGTTTCTCAACTCAGGCGTTGCTTCTCGGATCCCATCCGTGGAGTGGACCACGAAACGCTGGATCTTCAAGACAATCTAACGTATCGAGAGTACCCTGTTCGTATCCTCGATCAAGCCGAGCGTACCACTCGACGTCATAATATCAAGTTTCTCAAGGTTCAACGGTCGCACCATTCTGAGAAAGAAGCAACGTGGGAAAGGGAGGATCGTGTTCGATTCGAGTATCTCGCCTTCTTTCCGGAGGAACCTAAATCTCGGGACGAGATTTTTCTAAGTGGGGGTCAGTTGTCACACCCTAGCTAGTTCATGCATTAGAGTGTTTCATCATGTTTATTTCATTCATCAGAAACATGAAATGGGGATGACGGAACCCCCAGTACCCCCTAAAACCAACTAGGGTTTTCTAAAAATATTTTCAATGAACCTGAAATGCCCTTCTAAAATGTTCATCACCTCTGCCTTGGTCTTATACCACTGCCAAAAGTGATGCACAAATTTCTAGGTCATCCTAAGGTCACTGGATTAAATCATTAGTTATTTGAGTTTCGGCATTTAAATAATTTAAAATATTTCAAATGCTCAAATAGTCCCAAACTAAAATGTTCCATGCTGGATATAATCCAAACATTGGCCATGTGTAGTTTGGTGATTTTTGGAGATGCCTAAGCATTTTTAATAATGCAACAAACCTACAGAAATAAAATAAAACAGAAATAAATGAAAAAACCCCTTACCTGGCCAAACCCACGCCCGGCACACCTGGCGGCCCAGCACTGTGCCGGCCCGTGCCAGCCAGCTGCTTCGTCCCTGCCAGGCAGGCAGGGAGGTGACGCCGACGAGCGCGAGCTCACCACGGCGCCACCTGCTTGTCGCTTCGCCGCTGGATGGGTTGGACGACCTCCACGTCGCGCCGCCGACCCCCTGGACACGTCCACTCGCCCCCTGCCTCTCTCCCTCGCTCCCCTCCACCATGGCCGACGCTGCCGCAGCCACCCGCCGTCGTAGTCGTAGCCACCGTCGTCTCCGCGCCGCCCGACCGTGTCCACGAGCTCCGCCACCGTCCTCTCTGTCGAACAGGCCGAGCCCCGAGCGCTCGCGTGCCCCGAAGCCACTGCATCGACCTCGCCCGACTCCGCCACTGCCGGAGATCCCCTTCGCCATCACCGTCGCAGCAGGCCGTCCCCGACCTCGCCGCCAGCTTCGTCGCAACCATCATGAGCCTAGCTACCTCCCCATCCTCTCCGTTCTCTCTCTCTCGAGCCCCGTAGCGACAGCATGTAGCTCACCCGCACGCGCCGCCGCCGAGCTCGTCGCCAACGAGGCTCCGGCCACGCCACGGTCGCGCCACCTTGTCCGTTAACCCTACCGCACCCCCAGGAGCTCACCGCACTACACGCGCCTCGCCGTGCCCCTAGTGACGAGTCCGAGCTCGTCCGAGCTCCGGCTGTCGGTGTCAAAACCGGCGGATCTCGGGTAGGGTGTCCCGATCCGTGCATCTTAGGCTAATGGTAACAGGAGGCAAGGGACACGATGTTTTACCCAGGTTCGGACCCTCTCGATGGAGGTAAAACCCTACTTCCTACTTGATTGATATTGATGATATGGGTATTACAAGAGTTGATCTACCACGAGATCGTAGAGGCTAAACCCTAGAAGCTAGCCTATGATGATTATGATTCTGTCTCTAAGGACTAAACCCTCCGGTTTATATAGACACCGGAGAGGGCTAGGGTTTACATGGAGTCGGTTACAAAGAAGGAAATATAATATCCGGATCACCAAGCTTGTCTTCCACGCAAAGGAGAGTCCCATCCGGACACGGGACGAAGTCTTGAGTCTTGTATCTTCACGGTCCAACAGTTCGGCCAAAGTATGTAGCCCGGCTGTCCGGATACCCCCAAATCCAGGACTCCCTCAGTAGCCCCTGAACCAGGCTTCAATGACGATGAGTCCGGCGCGCAGTTTGTCTTCGGCATTGCAAGGCGGGTTCCATCTCCGAATACTCCAAAGTAATTATCGAACACTTTAAACCGTGTCCGGATCTGCAAGATGATCTTCACATACCACCGTAGAGAGAATGATATTTCACAAATGTAATCTGCTGACGACTTTGGACAACGTGACATGACACTATGGTCGAGTCATTATTCGAACCGTTTTCCCGCGACCAGCCATAGCGCATATTGCGAGGCGGTTTCCTCGGCACGTCTTGTCAAAGCAGAGATCATGTTCCCTTATCACGGGATTCGCATCAATACGGGTATGGGTAACCCAACCGCGCCATCAATCATGGCTCTTGGGAAATAAGCGATTCTCAATGGGAAAGTGGGGAGGCGCACCGTTCTCGTCGCCTCTATAAAGGGATAAGGATTCCCCATTTTCACCCACGCCTTATTCCTCCTTTGCCTATCCATTCTTGGCTCCTCAAGCTCCAGCGCCCTAGTCCACGCCTTGTCCGCACAGCCAAGCATGTCCGAAGCAGGAGGCAAGTGGGTGGCCTCTATCGTGAAGGAGGAGCATATTGCGAAGTTCCGGGCGGCCGGATACTTGGCCGCAAACATCACGCACCGGCTACCGGACGCAGGGCATATCATTCCAACTCCGGAACCCCACGAGAGGGTCGTGTTTCTCGCCCACTTTCCGTGGACTGGGATTTCCACTTCATCCCTTCGTCCGCGGGCTCATGTTCTACTACGGGCTAGATTTCCATGATCTAGCCCCAAATTTCGTCCTCAACATCTCGGCATTTATCGTCGTGTGCGAGGCCTTCCTCCGCATCAAGCCTCACTTCGGCTTGTGGCTACGAATCTTCTGCATGAAGCCGAAGATCGTGAGCGGCCAGCAAGCGGAGTACGGAGGCGCCATGGTGGGAAAGATGCCCAACGTCACCTGGCTTTACGGCTCCTTCGCGGAGACCATGAAAGGGTGGCAATCCGGGTGGTTCTACATCACCGAGCCGCGCGACGCCAACTGGGCGGCGGCCCCTGAATTCCGGTCCAGAATTCCCATGCGGCTCACCTCCTGGGAAAAGAAGGGCCTGGCCTGGGGCGAGCCTGCGGAGCTGACCAGACTTCAGAACTGCATCAAGAATATGAAGGACAAGAAAATCAAGCTTGTCAACGTGGTCCAGGTCATGCTTATCCACCGGATTCTTCCGTGCCAAAGACGGGCATTTAACCTGTGGGAGTTCGTCCCGGCCGAACACCAGATACTTCGAGAGCTCTACGGCATGACACAGAAGGACGCATGGAAGGCGCTGTTCAAGGCCTCCGAAATACCTCCTCCCACATCCGAGGACCGTGGACTTCACGCCACGCGGCTCCCCCGTCCGGTGAGTTTTCTGACTATCACCGGATGTAGTTTTTCCCAGTGTACTCATGGGAGGATCTTCAGTCATTGTGTGTATTTAATCAGGAGTATGTGGAAACGGCGGAGCGGATTGACTGTCCGGCTCCACTGCCAGAAGGTCCACCAGATGCTCTCCTGACGGAGATGCTAGTCCCGGCGCCCTACAAGGCGCCGAAAAAGAAGGCCGAAAAGAAGGCCCCGGGGACCAGGAAGGGTCTCTGGCGTAAGGTCGTATCGGACGCCTCGTCCGAAGACGACGAGGCACACTCCTCCCCCGAAGGGGAGGAGGAAGAGGAAAGGGCTGCCCCATCCGGAGAGGACGAGGGGCCTAAGAAGGCGGCCCAGGGGACCAGGAAGGGTCCCCGGCGCATGGCCATCATACCCTCGTCGTCCGAAGACGACAAGGTAGATTCCTACCGCGGAGGCGGGGGGAAACACGAGGAAACTCTGCCTCCCCGCACTGGGGAGGAGAAGAAGAAAGCCACCCCGGAGGGGGAGGCTAGGACGCCCAAGAAGGGAAAGGCGTCCCTTCTGGATTACTCCACCACGGCCGCCTATAGCGAGGAGGAGTGGCTGCCCAGGGGAAGCCCCTAGTAAGATCGTAAGTATCCGCACTCTGTTGTACTTTAGTACGACTTTGCTTCATAGTCTGTTATAACGTCGAACACGTATATGCAGTCCGGCCAGGGTCCATCCCAAGGTATCCTCTTCGGATGGGTCCTTGAGTGATTCGGCGATGAACTCGCTCCCGACGGCCACTACCCATCGGCCTGCGGACGACACGGAGGTGTTGTCCCAAAGGTTCCGCGAGCAGGGGGAGGTGACTTTGGAGACGCCCCAAGGCGAAATCCCAGACGACGGGTATACGGGGCATAAGATCCCCACGGATTGTGCCGACGAGAGCCGCAGCAAGCCGGGCTCCCAGCCGGACACTGTACCGGAACCTCCAGTGGTTCCGGATTCGGGCAGGCGGCCCCTCTCTAAGGAGGGTGAGCCATCCATGCCGATGAGTTCCGTTATGCCAGAGGCGTCGGATAGTCTGCTGGAAGCGCTTTGCAGCGCTTCCATGGATGAAGAGCACCATACTCTTATGAGTGCGGTGATTCAGAAGGTTCTGTCTGCCAAGAGCGGACTAACCGAAGCCTGCACCAGCCTCCTGACAGGCTTTGAGGTAAGTAATCAAAAATGTGTGAAATTATCACCCAATAGGTAGTAGCCCCTGATACTCTATTAGGTGTTCGGAACGAAAAGCCAAACGGAGGGTCGATTATAATCCGCATGAGTCTAATAGTAGGTGTGCATGTGAATAAGCAGGCGGTGCTGCTTGCTGCTGCTGCCCGCACGGCCGAGGTCGCCGGACTTAAACGGGACCTGGAGCAGGTACAAGGAGAGCTCGGCCTCACGAAGAGGCAGCTCGAAGAGAACAAAGGTGAGTGATACCCCGTTCGCATATTATAAAGAATAGACAAATTGGTGATTCTAACGACAAAGCGTCGTGACTTTGTAATAGGGGCCACAATCGAAGTGGCGTCCCTGAAGAAAGCGTTGTCTGAGGCCGAAGACAAGGCGGCCATGGAGCGCATTGAGCGCGAAAAGCAAAATGCTAGGGTGGGCGAGGTACAGCAAGAGCTCCAGGAGCTCGGCAAGAAGTTCGAGTCCTTGGAGCGTGACCTCAAGACGAAGGAGTCTGAGCTTGCGAAGGCCCTTGCGAGTATGAAAGACGCCAAGGCCGAAGCCGAAAAGGCCCAGCAGGAAATCCAGGCGGCCAAGAAGATAGCGGCGGGTAAGACATTCTTTATGCAAAGCAAGCATGTGGAGGAGACGTTTCTTTTACTTACCCGGATTCGGAGCTCTCTAGGGGAATTCGCAGATCTGCCATGCAGCGTATCTGATGCTGCGGAGTTCTACCGTGCCGAGGAGGGGAGCTCAACGGAGAAGCTGTTCTGGTCCCAGTATGCTGGAGCCGAACACCCGATGCCTCTGAGTGACCAACTGAAGCAGTTGGTTGAACTCCACAGGGCGGCCGAAGTGGCTATGAAAGATTTCATAGTCCGGATGTGGCCTGGTGAGCCCCTGCCCGCTAGCTACTTCGGCCTGATAAAGCGGATGGTAAATGCCTGTCCGCGGCTTGAAGTGATCAAGCGATCCGTTTGCATTGAGGGTGCCCGCCGGGCCTTTGCCCGTGCGAAGGTGCATTGGGGCAAGCTGGATGCGGAGAAGCTGGTGAAGGATGGACCGCCGGAGGGCAAGGCGCATCGCTGTCCCGAAAAATATTATGATGGCGTTATGAAAGGCGCTCGTCTCGTGGCCGATGAATGTACCAAGGACACGATCTTTGAGTGAATGTACTTCTGTCGTTTTTGTAATATAAAGACGAAGTTACTTGCGCTATATAGCGCTTTTTGATTTAAAATATTACCTTCTGTGCGGCTGTTTATAAAATTCTGAAAGTAGGCCAGTCGTCGGCTTCCGCCCCCACATAACTAGTACCGGGGTGTTCCTGGAAAAACCCAGACACTCTTTATCCAAATTTTTGGTCCCTGAAGGAGGTGTTTGGCGCAGCGAACAAGGCAATCGGACTATGCGGCTTTATAACTTTCACTTAGCCATAGAAGTCTACAATTTTAAATTTCGGCGAAGCCCCTAGAATTCGGAAAGCCGAATTGGGGCGCTATATACGCCTAAATCGGACGAGGCCGATTCCTCGCCTAAAGCGGAAAAAATCTTTAAGGATTTTAAGACCTCTCGAACAGCGACCAGCTCTCGCCGCATCATGCCGGTCAGTTTTCGGCTTTCTCTACTGAGGTGCTCATGCGGAAGAACCGGGACACAATCGCAGTAGTTCTCCTTGCGCTACCTTAGCCGATATAACGGAACGTAAGGTACCAAAACAAGGGAGCCGGGGAATCCCAACTATTGACCCAAGACATGATTCGGAGCTGATGCATATAATGCTATAAGTTCGGGGTGCCGCACTGTTGAAAGTGTTCGGACTTGTCTTGCCGTATTATGGGGCGCCATAAGAAGCCCCTGGAAAACTGAACGTACCAAGGTGTACGGATGCAATATTCAAATAAACATTTATAGAAAAAATGTGCAAATAGGAATAATAAGCTGACGCTATATATTATCTCCCATTGATAAATAATACGTCTAAGCGTATGTTTACAATGAATGCGTTAAGCAGAAGTAAATAGGACTATTTGACATGTCCCATCCAAGGGCGGGCTGCATGTAGGTATATAAAACAGGTATAACGATCGTGAACAGATTCCACCTGGGTATTCCCTTTGTGCGCAAAGCCTTTTGCCTCCTTGGTTTTCTCTCCTGTGCAAGTCTGATAATCCGGCTCTTCTGAAGAGGCTACCCGAAAGCAATATCCTGAAAGATAAAAGGGGGGTTATTAAAGTATGTTGCGGCTGAGCCGCACTGTTGACTGAGTCCCTATTATGCCTCCGCCTATGCCCATGGTATTTTTAGTGCGTAATTGTGTACGCACGGCACGAATGCTGCCTTGATGGGGCTGGAGCGGAGGCCGGACTGCTAGTCGCGCTCTTGGCGTGCCTGGCGATCCTGTTGCGGGGTACTCCGGACTCGCTTGACGGTGTTCGGGGTTGTTTTCGCCGGATTGGTGGTTTGCCGGAGAAGGCCGCATTGTACTTCCGCCGCGAGGGCTGCAGTATGCTCTTCTGTACGGAGAGAGCGGTCCATGTTTCCGTTGACTGTTATGACCCCGCGAGGTCCTGGCATCTTGAGCTTGAGGTATGCATAGTGTGGTACCGCATTGAATCGAGCGAATGCGGTTCGTCCAAGCAGTGCGTGATAACCACTACGGAAAGGGACGATATCGAAGATTAACTCTTCGCTTCGGAAGTTATCCGGAGATCCGAAGACCACTTCCAATGTTATAGAGCCCGTGCAACGGGCCTCTACTCCTGGAATTACACCTTTGAAGGTGGTTTTGGTGGGCTTGATCCTCGAAGGGTCGATGCCCATTTTGCGCACTGTGTCCTGATAAAGCAGGTTCAGGCTGCTGCCGCCATCCATAAGGACTCGCGTAAGGTGGAATCCGTCGATGATTGGGTCTAGGACCAATGCGGCTGAACCGCCGTGACGGATGCTGGTAGGGTGATCCCTACGATCAAAGGTGATCGGACAGGCTGACCATGGGTTGAATTTTGGGGCGACTGGCTCCATCGCGTAGACATCCCGTAGTGCTTGTTTCCGTTCCCATTTGGGAATATGGGTAGCGTAGATCATGTTGACCGTTTTCACCCGGGGAGGAAATTTCTTCTGCCCCCCTGTGTTCGGATGCCGGGGCTCCTCGTCATCGTCGCTGTGCAGCCCCTTGTCCTTGTTTTCGGCGTTTATTTTACCGGCCTGTTTGAGCACCCAACAGTCTCTATTAGTGTGGTTTGCTGGCTTATCCGGGGTGCCATGGATTTGGCACGAGCGTTCAAGTATGCGGTCCAGACTGGATGGTCCCTGATTGTTTCATTTGAACGGCTTTTTCCGCTGACCGGATTTCGAGCCACTGAATCCGGCGTTGACTGTCGTGTCTTCAGTGTGGTCGCCATTGTTCCATCGCTTATGTCTGTTGCACCGTGGCTTGCCGTTATTGTCGTGGACATCTGAGGTGCCTGAATTTATCGACGTGGTGCTACTGCGAGCCAACCAGCTATCCTCGCCCGCACAAAAGCGGGTCATGAGTGTCGTGAGGGCCGCCATGGACTTTGGTTTTTCCTGGCCAAGGTGTCGGGCAAGCCATTCGTCATGGATAT
Source organism: Triticum aestivum (assembly GCF_018294505.1). Classification (NCBI taxonomy): domain Eukaryota; kingdom Viridiplantae; phylum Streptophyta; class Magnoliopsida; order Poales; family Poaceae; genus Triticum; species Triticum aestivum. Next base: position 522,438,852 of record NC_057799.1, on the reverse strand, counting down.
TATGCTTAATGGCCGCCAGGGCTTCGGCGTCCGGATAGTCGACTATTTGGTTCTTTTGGTTAGGAACTGAGTCCAAAATTTCCTGACTGACTCTCCGGGCTGTTGGGTAATGTGGCTCAAGTCATCGGCATCCGGTGGTTGCACGTATGTGCCCTGGAAGTTGTCGAGGAATGCGTCCTCCAGGTTTTCCCAACTGCCAATGGAATTTGCCGTCAGGCTGTTTAACCAGTGTCGTGCCGGTCCTTTGAGCTTAAGGGGAAGGTAATTGATGGCGTGTAGATCGTCACCGCGGGCCATGTGAATGTGGAGAAGGAAATCTTCGATCCATACTGCGGGGTCTGTTGTGCCATCGTATGATTCGATGTTTACGGGTTTGAACCCTTCTGGGAATTCATGATCCATCACTTCGTCAGTGAAGCAGAGGGGGTGTGCGGCGCCTCTATGCCGGGCTATGTGGCTACGCAGTTCGAATGATTCTGGTTGGCTGTATTCGGCTCGGCCGGACTTGTTGATAGTGTATCCGGCGTGACGATCATCGTCACGTGTTGGGGCGCGCCCCCGCGATCCGTAGATCGATCTTGGCTGTCCTGCCTTGTTTTCCAGTATATCTTGCAGGTCCTGCCTATTGCCCCGGGCCGTAGTGTATTGGCGTGGGGGTGCGGGCTGGTATTCGGGCTGATATGCCATTTTATCCCGGCCACGAGGTGGCCGGTCAGCCGTGTGGCGCTCGAGTCCGTATTCCTCAGCTGCCAGGACTTCAGTCCATCTGTCTGTGAGCAGGTCTTGATCAGCTTGGAGCTGCTGCTGCTTCTTTTTCAGGCTCCTCGCAGTGGCCATAAGCCGGCGCTTGAAGCGCTCCTGCTCCACGGGGTCCTCAGGCACGCCGAACTCGTCGTCGCCGAGGCTAATCTCGTCTTCGGAGGGGGGCATGTAGTTGTCCTCCTCCGGATATCCGTCCGTCGCCTGTTCGTCTGGGCTGACCTGCCCGTCTTCCTGCTCGGCCTGCTCGAAGGCAGGCTGATCGGGGTTGTATTCATCTTCGGCACCATCCGGATTGTTTTCGTCTCCTGTGCCGGTATTGCTGTGGCGGGGCTTGGAGCGGCGCCGACGACGCCCATGCTTTGCTTTCTTCCCTGAGGGGTTATCCTCCATTGCCTCATCGCCATTGGTTTCCTTCGGAGTGTCCACCATATATATATCATATGAGGAGGTGGCTGTCCACCGCCCCGTGGGCGGTGGTTCCTGTTCTTCTCCTACATCGTCGTCCATACCGTCGATGTCTTCAGAGTCGAAGTCAAGCACGTCGGTTAAATCATCGACCGTGGCAATGAAGTGGGTGGTGGGTGGGCAACGAATTCCTTCGTCGCCTGCTTCCCACTCGAGCCGGACATAGTTCGGCAAAGAGTCTCCTGACAAAGAGAGAGATTTTAACGAGTTCAGCATGTCGCCAAAGGGCGAGTGCTGGAAGATATCCGCAGCGGTGAACTCCATTACCGGAGCCCAACCAGATTCGGCGGGCTCGGGAGTGCGCGGACTAGAACCTACAGTCGGATACGAGTCCGGGGGTCCGGTGTCACAGGCTTCCTTGGGGGTGAAGCCTGTGTTCGGCTCTACCGCCGATGAGTGTGCGGCCTCCGGGGCGGGGTCCATCCATCCGTCCTCGGGCGACGCAATCTGCTCCGGATTTAGGTCCGGGGCTTCTGCAAGGGCGATATCCTGAGCATTGTCCGGCAGAAGGTCTATGCCGTGCTCATCATGACTGTCCGGCGCTCCTGGCGCAGGCCCAAACCCATTGAAGATCAAGTCTCCGCGGATATCGGCCGTGTAGTTCAAGTTTCCGAACCTGACCTGGTCGCCAGGGGCGTAGCTGTCGATCTGCTCCAGATGGCCAAGCGAATTGGCCCGCAGCGCGAAGCTGCCGAACACGAAGATCTGTCCGGGGAGAAAAGTCTCACCCTAGGTCGTGTTGTTGTTGACGATTGAAGGAGCCATCAAGCCTTGCAGCGACGACACAGAGGAACTCTTAATGAAAGCACCAATGTCGGTGTCAAAACTGGCGGATCTCGGGTAGGGGGTCCCGATCTGTGCGTCTAAGGCTAATGGTAACAGGAGGCAAGGGACACGATGTTTTACCCAGGTTCGGGCCCTCTCGATGGAGGTAAAACCCTACTTCCTGCTTGATTGATATTGATGATATGGGTATTACAAGAGTTGATCTACCATGAGATCGTAGAGGCTAAACCCTAGAAGCTAACCTATGATGATTATGATTCTGTCTCTAAGGACTAAACCCTCCGATTTATATAGACACCGGAGAGGGCTAGGGTTTACATGGATTCGGTTACAAAGAAGGAAATATAATATCCGGATCGCCAAGCTTGTCTTCCACGCAAAGGAGAGTCCCATCCGGACACGGGACGAAGTCTTGAGTCTTGTATCTTCACGGTCCAACAGTTCGGCCAAAGTATATAGTCCGGCTGTCAGGATACCCCCAAATCCAGGACTCCCTCACCGGCCGCCGCTAAACTCGTCGCCGGCGTCGTTTCCGGCGACCCCGAGCCCAACCACCACCACCACTGGACGCGGCTCACTCCCCGCATCACGTAGATGTGCTCCGTCATTGTTTTAGTCACCGGAGCACAAAACCCGCACCGCACCGCCGCGTTTGGCCTCGCCGGTGGCTAAACGCCGGCGAGTTTGACCCCGCTGACTCCGTTTGACCATGGGTGGGCCCAGTTTGACCCCCCGGGTCAATGACAGGTGGGGCCCAGCCCTGCTAATTAACTAGGATTAGTACTAATTAAAAATAGTTAGACTAATGACACTAACACGTGGGACGCACTGGTCAGGTTTGACCTGGACCGTCCCGTTGACCACTGCCGTCACCCTGACGCAATGCTGACGCAGTAATTTAATTACTGTAATTATTCTTATACAGGAAATTCCAGAAAATACTACAAACTTCAAAAAAATCATAGAAATTAATCTGTAGCTCCAAATGCAAAGTGTTATATATGAAAAATGATCAGAAAAATCCAATCTATCCATCTGCACTGGTTTCGTGCATGTTTAAGCAAGCTAACCTGATGTTTAGTGCAGAACAAGATAAAGCACTATTTATGGCCATGCATGAGCTTGAAACTTGAATCTTTGATTCAAAATGGTTCAAACCCATCTGGTCTTAGTTGCATTAGCCCAATACACTCATTTTGCCATGTCTCATGCATGCATCATATTGTTGCACTTTATTTGGTGATGATTGTATATCGGTGCTCTCTGCGGCAGGTTCTACCCCCGAGGAGTATCGCGAATACCCTAACGAAGAGCAATACCAGTCCACGGACCCGAAAGGCAAGCAACCAACCATTTGATCATCTCGATACAATCCCATGTTCTCACCTCTGCTCTCTTTTACTGCATTAAGACAACTCGATTCAAACTGCTGTGTGCTATGGTAGTTGAACCCATTTCCTCTGCATGACCAGTCATTGCCACTGTAACTAAATGAAACCCACTAGCATGTGTAGGAGTTGATTGAGCCATGTGTATGTGTTGTTCCTACCTTGCTATGCCTGCTATGCTTAGAGTCGTGTCAGGTCTGGTTCATCTGGGTGATGGGCTAGAGTGAAATGATCGTGTCGATAATGAGAGTGATGTGTTGAACACGATTTGGTAAAGGTATCGTTGAGAGGCCATGTAGGAGTACATGGTGGGTTGTTTCATTGAAACCGTCCTTAAGCACTGAGATCTGTATGTGTGATTTAAGATTCAGCTACTACCATGCATTGGGCCCGAAAACAATGGACCCTCTCGGCTTCTTATCCACCCTAGTCCTCTGTCCAAGAGTTGCAAGTAGTTTCTGGTGTTTGTAGCTTACTGGAGGCCGACAGTGCTGACCCGCGGGTGGGATGTGATGCGGTAGGTACGTGGCACAGTGTACCCGATGCCCGTTAGGTATCTCGGGAACCCTGCACACATCGTTCGGGGCCGTATGTGGAAACCTCGGCCGGACTCCCTGCGGATGGACCCTAGATAGGCGATAAACCTGGACTAGAGACTTAGGTGTTTAGGTAGGTCGTGGCTGACACCCACGTTGGGCTTCCGCTTGAAGGTTGCCGAGTACATGTCGTGTAAACGGCGGTAAGTGGTGAGAGCATGTATGAAGAAGTATACCCCTGCAGGGTTAACATCATCTATTCGAATAGCCGCGTCCGCGGTAAATGACTACTTGGTTGCCTAAACAGTTCATAGACAAGTAAATGGATACTACTAAAAGCCTCAAGATAAGCGTGAGTGCCGAGGATGGCTCTTCCGTAGGATGACAGAGGTGGATCCTCGGTAGTGTATTGAAGTGGTGAGTAGTGGACTCGAGTGCGCAAAACCATTTCAAGTTGGAGTCTCGTAAGATAGCTTAGCCAAGAGTCAAAGCTGGCTTGCTGCCATAACCCCACCATCCCTTCTTGATAATGTGCATGTATGTAGGATCTGATGTAAGTCTTGCTGAGTACCTTTGTACTCATGTTGCTTAATTTACGTTTTACAGAAGACGCTGCAACCCCTTCTGATGGGTTCTTCATAGACGTCGATGTCGACGAGTAGGCTGAAGCCCAGGTGGTGATCCTGAGCTCACGATGGACCATGTAGTATAGTCAGGCTTACCCAAGCCTCTTTTATTTTCCTAGTTGTCTGTACTCAGACAAGTTACTTCCGCTATTGGCTTGTATGTTTGTATGACTTGAATGCTGGGTCGTGTGACCCGTACTTGTGTGTATGTTATGTATGGCTCTCTGAGCCTTTAAATAAAGTACTTGTGTTGTAGAGTCATGTTGTGATGCCTTGTTGTATTTCCACATATCGAGCATATTGTGTGTCTGATTGAAATGCTTGGTATGTGTGGGATCTGACTATCTAGTTGTTTATCCTTAGTAGCCTCTCTTACCGGGAAATGTCTCCTAGTGCTTCCACTGAGCCATGGTAGCTTGCTACTGCTCCGGAACACTTTGGCTGGCCGGCATGTGTCCTTCTTCGTTCCTGTGTCTGTCCCTTTGGGGAAATGTCACGCGATGAATACCGGAGTCCTGTTAGCCCGCTACAGCCCGGTTTACCGGAGTCCTGCTAGCCCAGTGCTACAGCCTGGATTAACTCGCTGATGACCGACACGTTCGATGCTGGGTCATGTATGCCTGTCCCTGTAAGTTAGTGCCACTTTGGGTTCACGACTAGCCATGTCAGCCCGGTCTCCTTATCATATGGATGCTAGCGACACTATCATATACGTGTGCCAAAAGGCGCAAACGGTCCCGGGCAAGGTAAGGCGACACCCGTGGGAATACCGTGCGTGAGGCCGCAAAGTGATATGAGGTGTTACATGCTAGATCGATGTGGCATTGAGTCGGGGTCCTGACACATGATTGCAAGTTGACGAACGGAAAGTAAATTGTATGTAAGGGACTCAACAAGCATGACTTTCTCGATCGTGAGATCATGAGAAATGACAACCTTGCCAAGACCCAATACCTTAGAAGATGAGGCATCACACTCGACATTGCTGGGCATGGATGAGACCTTGTGCACGTCCACCACCAAGTCCTTGCTTCCAGTCATATGATTTGTGTCTCCTTTATCGAGCAACCATGATCCCCCACCGGAAGTGATACGTCTCTAAGAAACCTACTTTTCCAAACACTTTTGCCCTTGTTTTCGACTCTAACTTGCATGATTTGAATGGAACTAACCTGGACTGACGTTGTTTCAGCAGAACTGCCATGGTGTTATTTTTGTGCAGAATTAAAAGTTCTCGGAATGACCTAAAAATCCACGAAGACACTTTTTGGAATTAACAAAAAATATTTCTGAAAGAATCAACATTAGGGGGGCCACACCATGTCCAGGGGGGCGCGCCCCTGCCTCGTGGGCCCCCTGGGACTCCACCGACCTCAACCCAACACCATATATTCACTTTCAGGGAGAAAAAAAATCAGAGAGAAGTATTCATCGCGTTTTACAATATGGAGCCACCGCCAAGCCCTAATATTCCTCGAGAGGGCTGATCTGGAGTCCGTTCGGGGCTCCGGAGAGGGGAATCCGTCGCCATCGTCATCATCAACCATCCTCCATCACCAATTTCAAGATGCTCACCGTCGTGCGTGAGTAATCCCATCGTAGGCTTGCTAGATGGTGATGGGTTGGATGAGATTTACCATGTAATTGAGTTAGTTTTGTTAGGGTTTGATCCCTAGTATCCATTATGTTCTAAGATTGATGTTGCTATGACTTTGCTATGCTTAATGCTTGGCACTAGGGCCCGAGTGCCATGATTTCAGATCTGAACCTATTATGTTTTCATGAATATATGTGAGTTCTTGATCCTATCTTGCAAGTCAATAGTCACCTACTATGTGTTACGATCCGGCACCTCCGAAGTGACAATAATCGGGACCACTCCCGGTGATGACCGTAGTTTGAGGAGTTCATGTATTCACTAAGTGTTAATGCTTTGGTCCGGTACTCTATTAAAAGGAGTCCTTAATATCCCTTAATTTCCAATAGGACCCGCTGCCACGGGAGGGTAGGACAAAACATGTCATGCAAGTTCTTTTCCATAAGCACATATGACTATATTAGGAATACATGCCTACATTACATTGATGAACTGGAGCTAGTTCTGTGTCACCCTATGTTATAACTGTTGCATGAGGAATCGCATCCGACATAATTATCCATCACTGATCCATTGCCTACGAGCTTTTCACATGTTGATCTTTGCTTAGTTACTTCCCCGTTGCCACTGTTACGATTACTACAAAACTGCTACTGTTACTTTTGCCACTGTTACCGTTACATCCATACTACTTTGCTACTAAATACTTTGCTACTCTGCTTCTAGTGAACCTGTTGTAGACACACCTGAGAATCCCAATGATATTTCTATTTCTGACGCTGAAACACAATCTGGTAATGAACATGAACCGAGTGATAATGTTAATGATGATGTTCATGTTGATGCTCAACCTAGTAATAATAATGATGTAGAAATTGAACCTGTTGTTGATCTTGATAACCCACAATCAAAGAATCAACGTTATGATAAAAGAGACTTCGTTGCTAGAAAGCATGGTGAAGAAAGAGAACCATGGGTTCAGAAACTCGTGCCTTTTCCTCCTAAGCCATCCAAGAAAAAGGATGATGAGGATTTTGAACGCTTTGCTGAAATGATTAGACCTATCTTCTTGCGTATGCGTTTAACTGATATGCTTAAAATGAACCCTTATGCTAAGTACATGAAAGATATTGTTACAAATAAAAGAAAGATTCCAGAAACTCAAATTTCCACCATGCTTGCTAATTATACTTTTAAGGGTGGAATAGCAAAGAAACTAGGAGATCCAGAGTACCAACTATACCATGCTCCATTAAAAGAAACTATGTTAAAACTGCTTTATGTGATCTTGGAGCCGGTGTTAGAGTTATGCCTCTTTCTTTATATCGTAGACTTGATTTGAATAAGTTGACACCTACTGAAATCTCTTTGCAAATGGCCAATAAATCAACTGCTATACCTGTCGGTATTTGTGAGGATGTGCCTGTTGTGGTTGCAAATGTTACTATTTTAACGGACTTTGTTATTCTTGATATTCCCGAGGACGATATTAGTCGATTATCCTTGGTAGACCTTTTCTAAATACTGCAGGGGCTGCTATTGATTGCAACAAAAGCAATGTCACTTTTCATGTTAATGGTAATGAGCATACATTACACTTTCCAAGGAAACAACCTCAAGTTCATAGTACAAATTCTATTGGAAAAATTTCAACGATTACTATTGGAGGTTTTGAATTCCCTCTTCCTACTATCAAGAAGAAATATGATATTCTTATTGTTGGGGACATGCATATCCCCGTTGAGGTAACCTAGTGTTATTCGAAAATTCTCCGGTTTTATGTTATTCGGAAGAAGTTTGTTAACAAGACTTGATCAACCTTGTTAGTGGATTCCTTTTGATGAGCATGAGATTGATGAAGTTAGAAAGCACAACTCTCTGTACCCTCCTTTTACTTTCTGTTATTTAGTTTAAATAAAGCAAAATTAGTATTTTTCTGTCTGTTTCTGAATTATCCATGCAATAAAAAATACCCCAAAAATAAAAGTTCTCCAAATGCCCTGAAAATGAAGTGTGATTTTTTGTAGAATATTTAAGAATTTCTGGCATTGAGAACACACCAGGGGGCCCACCATTTGGCCACGAGGGCACAGGGCGCGCCCACCCCCTAGGGCGCGCCCCCTGCCTCGTGGGCCCCACATGGACCCCCTCCAGTTATTCCAGCACCCACTCACTTCGTCTTCCTCCAGAAAAATCCTCCCATAGCTCAAACCCGTGTTCTAGCTCATCTTGCTGCCATTTTCGATCTCCTTGCTCAAAGCTCCATTCACAAAACTGTTTTGGGGGATTGTTCTTCGGTATGTGACTCCTCCAATGGTCCAATTAGTTTTTGTTCTAGTGCTTTATTTATTGCAATTTTTGCCGCTAAGGTGACCATGTTCTTGAGCTTGCATGTCAAATTTATATGGTCCAAAGTAGTTTTAATGCATGATATAGCCTCTAGGCACTTGTGGGAGTAGTTGCTATCAATCTTGTTGAGTTTGGTGCACTTTTATTTTGAGTCACTAAAAATTTCAGAAATTTTTCAGAGGAAATGATGAAGAGATTGTTGAGGGGCTATTCGAGCCAAAGCTCGAAGGATAAGCAGAATGAGGAGAACCAAAAGCCCAAGTACAATCTTCCTCGCAACACGGAAGTCCGGTCATGTGAATGGCCTTGTGACGCGTTCTTGAGGGCCGCCGGAATTCATGATGACTTTTATTACTTGGCCGAGAATGCAGGCCTCACCGACTTCCTCCATGACCAGGGCGAAAAATATCTCCTACTCACTAATATATTCGTGCAAAATTTTTATTTCCATCCTAAGAAATCACCACCTTCGGTGGAGTTTCACTTATATGATGAGGTTAAGGAGATGTCACTCCGTGATTTCTGTCACTCCGTGGGCAGTACTGAGGAACCACATCATAGAGATGTGGAGGAGTTTATTGATAGAATTGCTGTAGGGGGAACAAGGAAAGTTTCCGATGTAAGAATTACTGAGTATACATTTTCCTGTTCTACGTTACTTTGCAATATTTGCTAGTAGATGCTTAATTGGTCACGAGAACAGTGGAAATCTTAGTGCTCCTGATCTTCTTATTTTGCGCCATGCTTTATTTCGTGATACAACCTTCAGTTTAGGCGCTATTGTTGCTATACGGTTAAGTCTGAACCGTACAAAGGGCCCTATCTTCGGTGGCATCTTTGCCTTACGCCTTGCTGAACATTTTGAGATACCTATTAGGCATCATGAGAAAGAGGAGAAGTTGCTTCCCACTATTTCTAGATTATAAGAGTATGGTAGAACATGAGTTTATTGTTAACAATAAGAAGAAGATGCTTAAGTATAATTTGATATTTGATAAAACTCACTGTGAGACTATTATCTTGCCTACACCCTCTTTGTTTAACATACATTTAGGCACGTACCTTATCTTGCCCGAGGCCATTTAAGCATACTGGAGGCTGACACAAGTCTCAGAGCCTGAGATGAGCCACCACTTGACCCATCTCGATAGTCTATTTATCAATGGGATCCAGAGGAGATCGCTAACCAGTGGCACCTTGAGGACCCTCCTCAGTACACCGGAGAGAGTAGCTGCGAGCAGTGGCCATAGACCAACTTAGGCCAAAAGCCTAAGCTTGGGGGAGTACGTATTTCTCACCGACATTACATTCATGTTCGCACACTCATGCTAGTTCTCGGTGCTCATACTTTTTCATTGTACTATCCATGCTAGTTTATTTCCTTTTCTTGCTTTCTTCTTGTGTGTTTGAAAAACCTTAAGAAAAACCAAAAAAATAGTTGTAGCCTTTAGCTAGTTTACTTTCCATGCCTGTAGTACTAGTAATTAAAAGAAAACCCAAAAAGATTTCTCGCTCTTCGTTTGCTTGTTGGGAGCTTTCCCGTGTAAATAGTTTTATTTCTATTCCTTTCTTTGTGGGTCGAGAGGAGAAGACCACGATGAAAACGTTGGGTGGCTCTCATATGCATTATTGTTGATCTAACCAAGAGCCCATATTACCTAGTCTTCTCCTTTGTAGTAAATGCTTGCAGATTCCACCTTAGTCCATTGCACGTGCACTATTATTATTATCCACACCGTTCGGTCGTGCGAGTGAAAGGCAATAATGACGATATATGATGCACTGATTGAGATGAGAGAAGCTGGTATGAACTCGACCTATCTTGTTTTTGTAAATATGATTAGTCCACTATTCCTGCTTCAGCCTATTATGGATGAAACATGTTTGCAATGACAATTAGAGATTATAGTTGCTCATGCCATGCTTAATTAGCTAGGAGTTTATAATGGTTTACCTTGCGTGCCAACATGCTATTAAGATGGTTGTGATGTGGTACGATAGGGTGGTATCCTCCTTTGAATGATTCGAGTGGCTTGACTTGGCACATGTTCATGCATGTAGTTCAAACCAAATCAACATAGCCTCCACAATATTTATGTTCATGGTGATTTATATCCTACTCATGCTTGCACCCATTGTTGATTAATCTTAATGCATGTTCACGATTGTTGTCGCTCTCTAGTTGGTCGCTTCCCAGTCTCTTTCTAGCCCTCACTTGTACTAAGCAGGAATACTGCTTGTGCATCCACTTCCATAAACCTCAAAGTTATGTCACATGAGTCCACCATACCTTCCTATATGCGGTATCTACCTGCCGTTCCAAGTAAATTTGTATGTGCCAAACTCTAAACTTTCAAATGAAATTCTGTTTTGTATGCTCGAATAGCTCATGTATCAACTAGGGATGTCTATATCTTCCATGCCAGGTGGGTTATTCTCACGATGAGTGGACTCCACTCATCATTCACGAGAAAATGGCCGGTAACCGGGATGCCCAGTCCCATGCTCAAATCAAATCAAAATAAATGCAAACAAAACTCCCCAGGATTGTTGTTAGTTGTAAGGCACCTGTTGTTTCGGACAAGCCATGAATTGATGTTTGTTGGTGGTGGAGGAGTATAAACTTTACCATTCAGTTTGGGAACCGCCTATAATGTGTGTAGCATGGAAGATATCGAGATCTCTCTGTTGTTGTGTTGACAATGAAAGTATACCGCTCAAAATATTATTTATCTCTGTTTCAAAACTCGAGCTCTGGCACCTCTGCAAATCCCTGCTTCCCTCTACGAAGGGCCTATCTATTTACTTTTATGTCGAGTCATCATCCTCTTATTAAAAAGAACCAGTTGGAGAGCACCGCTGTCATTTTCATGCATTGCTATTAATTTACATTGAGTATGACTGTTACTGGATCTCTTTTACCATGAATTACAATGTCTAGTCAGGGGTGCTCTGCATTTATGTTTTGCGGTCTCAGAAAGGACTAGCGAGATACCATCTTGTTATATCATATTATGATTGTTTTGAGAAAGTGTTGTCATCCGAGATTTATTATTATTGCTCGCTAGTTGATTATGCCATTGATATGAGTAAACATTAGACCTAAAGTTATTGTGAATATGGTTAGTTCATAATCTTTGCTGAAAACTTGAATGCTGGCTTTACATATTTGCAACAACAAGATCAAACAGACTTCGTAAAAGTTTTTCTTTATCACTTTCAGTTTGTCAACTAAATTGCTTGAGGACGAGCAAAGGTTTAAGCTTGGGGGAGTTGATACGTCTCCAACATATGTACTTTTCCAAACACTTTTGCCCTTGTTTTGGACTCTAACTTGCATGATTTGAATGGAACTAACCTGGACTGACGCTGTTTTCAGCACAACTGCCATGGTGTTATTTTTGTGCAGAAATAGAAGTTCTTGGAATGACCTAAAAATCCACGGAGACACTTTTTGGAATTAATAAAAAATATTGGCGAAAGAATCAACGTCAGGGGGCTCACACCCTGTCCACGAGGGTGCAGGGCGTGCCCCCCCTGGGGCATGCCCCCTGCCTCTTGGGCCCACTGGGGCTCCACCGACCTCAACCCCAACTCCATATATTCACTTTCGGGGAGAAAAAATTAAAGAAAAGTATTCATCGCGGTTTACGATAGGGAGCCGTCGCCAAGCCCTAATCTTCCTCAGGAGGGCTGATCTGGAGTTCGTTCGGGGCTCCGAAGAGGGGAATCCATCGCCATCATCAACCATCCTCGATCACTAATTTCATGATGCTCACTGCCGTGCGTGAGTAATCCCATTGTAGGCTTGCTGGACGGTGATGGGTTGGATGAGATTTACCATGTAATCGAGTTAGTTTTTGTTAGGGTTTGATCCCTAGTATCCACTATGTTCTGAGATTGATGTTGCTATGCCTTTGCTATGCTTAATGCTTGTCACTAGGGCCCGAGTGCCATGAATTTAGATCTGAACCTATTATGTTTTCATGAATATATGTGAGTTCTTGATCCTATCTTGCAAGTCTATAGTCACCTATTATGTGTTATGGTCCATTAACCCCGAAGTGACAATAATCGGGATACTTACCGGTGATGACCGTAGTTTGAGGAGTTCATGTATTCAGTAAGTGTTAATGCTTTGGTCCGGTACTCTATTAAAAGGAGGCCTTAATATCCCTTAGTTTCCAATAGGACCCCGCTGCCACGGGAGGGTAGGACAAAAGATGTCATGCAAGTTCTTTTCCATAAGCACGTATGACTATATCCGGAATACATGCCTACATTACATTGATGAACTGGAGCTAGTTCTGTGTCACCTTATGTTGTAACTGTTGCATGAGGAATCGCATCCGACATAATTATCCATCACTGATCCATTGCCTACGAGCTTTTCACATATTGATCTTTGCTTAGTTACTTCTCCGTTGCCACTGTTACGATTACTACAAAACTGCTACTGTTACTTTTGCCACCGTTACTGTTACCTCCATAATACTTTGCTACTAAATACTTTGCTACAGATATTAGGAAGCAAACACCTACAAGATATCAATGCTTGGTTTTGATACCCATTTAGTAATGGGTCCTTTGATGTTAGTGACAAGGATCTTAGGAACCCAAATAGACCATTTAATGTACTCATAAGGAGAACCAGCAAATTTGGCATACACATGCCCATCACTAGCACGGCATAGCACATAAGAAGGATTAAAGTCGCCGGCTTTGTTGGAAGGAGTGGCGATGCCCTTCTTGATACCACCACCCTTCACATTGTTCTTCTTATTCTCCTTAGGAGCACCCTCTCCCTCCTTCACAAAAGTTTGCTTGAGAGGAAGAGGTTGTTTGGCCTTATCGTTTTTCTTCTTGTTCTTGGACTTGGGTGCAAACCCAAGTCCCTCCTTGCCCACAACTTCCTTTTGATTGCTCAAAAGATCATTGAGGTTCTTCTCACCTTGTGTGCAAGACACAAGGCCTTTCTCAAGTTGCTCCTTCAACTTGGCATTCTCCTCCACAAGATGCACATGCTCACAACACGGGTTAGTAGCATTTGCATTATCAATTAAGACCATATGAGGAAAAGTGGCTTTCTCCTTGGTGAGCTTCACTTGGAGTTGATCATGAGACTCCATGAGGCTAGCATGAGCACCCTTCAAGGCCTTATGAGCCTTGTCAAGTATCTCAAACTCCTCCTTGAGTCTAGCATGGTTAACCGCAAGTTTAGCCTTCTCGGAATTGAGCACACGAGATACAACAAGAGCATGATCAAGATCTTTCTTTAATTTAGCATGATCATCGTTGTGTGACTCCTCAAGAGCCAAACGATGGCCACACTCTTGCTCAAGCGCATTACAGATATCCGATATCTCATCGGCATAGTCATGACTTTGTCCTTCCATCTTTGAGATGGTTTCTTCGTGAGCCTCGATCATGTCATTGGCTTCACCAAGTTGTTCCAAGAGAGCGACAAAGTGCTTGTTGGATTTACCCTTAAGCTTACTCATGAAAGACTCAAACTCATTCACTTCCTCATTAGACCCCTCACTTTCATCAATGCAATCTGTCAAGGAAGGATAAGTAATGATGGTAGTTTTGATGTTGGGGGTTACCTTGTTGGTGGCTTTGGCCATGAGGCACTTGGCGGTGATGTTCTCGTTGGGTGAATCAAAGAGGGAAACACGTGGAGTTGTGGCAATGGCAACGGAGGCCACGGCCATCGCTTCAGCATCTTCTTCTTCATCATCATCCTCATTGTACTCTTCTTGCGCCACCAACCCCTTGTAAGGAGTCTTCTTGGTGAAGTTGTTCTTGTTGGGGAAGGACTTGGCTTTGTCTTTTTGGATGAGCTTGCCACCATTGTCTTCCCGCTTCTCGTATGGGCACTCCGCAACAAAGTGGCTCACATTCCCACAATTGTAGCATGTCCTCATGCGTTGCTTGCCCTTGATGCCACTTGAGATGCTCTTGTTGAAGTTGGGCCTTGAGTTCTTCTTCCTCCAAAATTGCCTTGAAGCAAGAGCCATGTGTTCATGGTAGTCATATTTTCTATCTTCGGGATTACACTCCTCATCTTCCTCTTCTTCCTATTCTTCCACACTTGCCTTGGCCTTCAAGGCTAGGTTGGGTTTATTCACCTGTTGAGAGCGCATCACAGCATTGTCGGCGGTCTTGTCCAAAATTCTTATAGCAAAAAACTCATCGAATACTTCACTTGAGGACAAGGTATGGAAGTCCGTCCTTTGATGGATGACGGATGACATGGTCTTGTGGTAGGGCATCATGGCCTTGAGAAACTTGCGCTTGATCCAATGGTCATACGTATTCTTGCTCCCATGATCTCGGAGTGAGACCACGAGAGTGGTTAATCTCCGATAGAGCTCACGAGGTTCTTCATCCTTATTCATCGCAAACTCATCGGCTTCATCTTGCATCACTTCATAGTTGGAGCATTGAATGCTTGCGCTTCCCATGTAAATGGAAACCACATGGTCCCATGCTTCCTTGGCCATGGTGAAGGGTCGGAGATGAGCGATATCTTCGGGTGGAATTGCATCTTGAATGATGAAGAGAGCAGACTCGTTGAATTGATTATCTGCGGCTTCTCTCGGGGTGAAGTTGCTCGGGTCATGCGAGTAGAAACCGTGCTCAACAATTCTCCAAATATTAGTGTTACTATGATTCAAATGACGTTTAAAGCGATAGACCCAAGAGGCAAAAACCTCCTTTTTCACAAACTTAGGAGGAGGACCAACATGATTCAAATGAGTGGAGGGAACCGGTCCTACATAAGTAAGAGGTGGTTCAACATGGGCAAAGATGCCATTTCCACTTCTACTACTAGGCAAAGGAACTTTATCACTAGAAGCTTCCCCCTTATCGGAGTTAGCATCCGCCACCTTGTTAGTGGGAGCGACCACTTCCAACGGGTGCGGTGGATAACTTAAGTCCATCAAGAAACTCTTTGAACATGCCTTTGACCTCGGTCATCATGGAGCTTTTCAATGTGTCCAAAGCAGCATTGAATTCCTCACGTGAGACCAGGGATCCCCCATCGGCCGTAGACGAAGAAGGATTCACACCGGGGTGCTCCTCCTCACTGTCTACGGTGTCAACCATACTCTTCGGACGGTAAGTCCTTAATAAAGAGACAAGCATCTGATACCAATTGAAAGGATCGATATAGTTGACTAGAGGGGGGTGAATAGGCAACTAACAATTTTTAGCTTTTCTTTACCAAATTAAACTTTGCATCAAAGTAGGTTGTCTAGATATGCAACTAGGTGAGCAACCTATATGATGCAGCAACAACAAGCACACAAGCAAGCAATGGATAGAACACAATATAAGCTTGCACAAGTAAAGGTGATAGATAAAACAAAGTTGAGTCGATGGAGATGAGGATGTGTTATCGAAGTTCCTTCCCTTTGAGGGGAAGTACGTCTCCGCTGGAGCGGTGTGGAGGCACAATGCTCTCCAAGAAGCCACTAGGGCCACCATATTCTCCTCACGCCCTCACACAATGCTAGATGCCATGATTCCACTATTGTGCCCTTGGAGGCAGCGATCGAACCTTTAGAAACAAGGTTGGGGCAATCTCCACAACTTAATTGGAGGCTCCCAACGACACCACGAAGCTTCACCCCAATGGACTATGGCTCTGCGGTGACCTCAACCGTCTAGGGTGCTCAAACACCCAAGTGTAACAAGATCCACAAGGGATTAGTGGGGGGAATCAAATTTCTCTTGGTGGAAGTGTAGATCGAGGCCTTTGTCGGTTTCAAAACCGGCGGATCTCGGGTAGGGGGTCCCGAACTGTGCGTCTAAGGCTAATAGTAACAGGAGGCGGGGGACACAATGTTTACCCAGGTTCGGGCCCTCTCTATGGAGGTAATACCCTACTTCCTGCTTGATTGATCTTGATGAATATGAGTATTACAAGAGTTGATCTACCACGAGATCGTAATGGCTAAACCCTAGAAGCCTAGCCTATGAGATTATGATTGTTGTTGTCTCTACGGACTAAACCCTCCGGTTTATATAGACAACGGAGGGGGCTAGGTTAGACAAAGTCGGTTAAAGAGAAAAGGAATCTACATATCCGAATCGCCAAGCTTGCCTTCCACGCAAAGGAGAGTCCCATCCGGACACGGGAAGAAGTCTTCTATCTTGTATCTTCATAACCCAACAGTCCGGTCCACGCATATAGTCCGGCTGTCCGAGGACCCCTTAGTCCAGGACTCCCTCAGTAGCCCCTGAACGAGGCTTCAAGGACGATGAGTCCGGCGCGTAGATTGTCTTCGGCATTGCAAGGCGGGTTCCTTCTTCGAATACTTCAAAGTAGATTTTGAACACAAGAATCGTATCCGGCTCTGCAAAACAAGTTCCACACACAACCGTAGAGAGTATAACATTTCACGAGTCCAATCCGCTGAATTTTTTTGTAGCGTGACATTACGTCATCACCCGGCCATTATTTTGAATCGTTTTCTAGCCTGCCACTCCATGTTTCGAGAGGAGGTTTTTATTGGCACGTCTTATCAAAGCAGAGATTGTGTCCCCTTATTGCGGGATTTTCATCAACACGGGCGTGGGTAACCCAACCATTCTGTTGGCATGATTCCTTGGGAATAGGCATGTTTTAAGGCCGCGGAGGGGACGTTTGATATTCGTCGCCTTTATAAAGGGGCTAAGGCCGGTCCTTTTCCTCCCACGCTAATCCTTTCCTCCACCTCCCACCTCAAGTTCCAACACCCAAGGGTCAATCCAGTCGCTTCGAGCTCCCAGCCATGTCCATACTGTAACACCCACGATGCGGCTATATCTCCCACGTGTCGAGGCACGACTTAGCGGCATAACCGCATTGTAGGTATTGTCGCAAGAAGGGTCATCTTCACACAATCCCATGTAATGAACAAGAATGGGATAAAGAGAGTTGGCTTACAATCACCACTTCACACAATACATAAATTAAATCATACATCATCCAAAATCCACACATAGACCAACTACGGTCAAAACCAAATGAAAAGAAGATAACCCCAAATGCTAGATCCCCGATGGTCCCAACTGGACTCCACTACTGATCATCAGAAAACGAAACATAGTAACAACCACGGTCCTCGTCGAACTCCCACTTGAGCTCGGTTGCGTCATCTGCATAGGTATCCTCGACACCTGCAACTGTTTTGGTAGAATCTGTGAGTCACGAGGACTCAGCAATCTCTCACCCGCGAGATCAAGACTATTTAAGCTTGTAGGTAGGAAAGGGGTAATATGGTGGAGCTGCAGCAAGCACTAAGCATATATGGTGGCTAACATACGCAAGTGAGAGCGAGATCAGAAGCAACGCATCGGTCGAGAAACTAGACGTGATCAAGAAGTGATCCTGAAACTACTTACGTTCATGCATAACTCAGACCGTGTTCACTTCCCGGACTCCGCCGAGAAGAGAACATCACGGTTACACACGCGATTGATGCATTTTAATTAAGTCAAGTGTCAAGTTATCTACAACCGGACATTAACAAATTCCCATCTGCCTCATAACCGCGGGCACGGCTTTCGAAAGATAATACCCTGCAGGGGTGTCCCGACATAGCCCATTATAAGCTCTCACAGTCAACGAAGGATATACCTTCTCCTGGGAAGACCCGATCAGTCTCGGAATCCCGGGTTACAAGACATTTCGACAATGGTAAAACAAGACCAACAAAGCCGCCCGATGTGCCAACAAATCCCGATAGGAGCTGCACATATCTCGTTCTTAGGGCACACCGGATGAACACTACGTACAACTAAAACCAGCCCTCAAGTTTCCCTGAGGTGGCGCTGCAAGTGGCTCTAGTTTGGACCAACACTCGAAGGAGCACTGACCCGGGGGGTTAAATAAAGATGACCCTTGAGTCTGGAGAACCCAAGGGAAAAAGGCTTAGGTGGCAAATGGTAAAACCAAGGTTGGGCCTTGCTGGAGGAGTTTTATTCGAAGTGAACTGTCAAGGGGGTCCCATAAATCACCCAACCGCGTAAGGAACGCAAAATCAAGGAACATAACACCGGTATGACAGAAACTAGGGCGGCAAGAGTGAAACAAAACACCAGGCATAAGACCGAGCCTTCCACCCTTTAGCAAGTATATAGATGCATTAATTAAATAAGAGATATTTTGATATCCCAAAATATCCATGTTCCAACATGGAACCAACTTCCTCTTCACCTGCAACTAGCAACGCTATAAGAAGGGCTGAGCAAAGCGGTAACTTAGCCAAACAACGGTTTGCTAGGAAAAGATGGTTAGAGGCTGACATGGCAATATGGGAGGCATGATAAACAGGTGGTAGGTAGCACAAGCATAGCATTAGAGCAAACAACTAGCAAAGCAAAGATAGAAGTGATTTCGAGGGTATGGTTATCTTGGCTGCAAAGTTCTCAGAGTTGTCGAAAGCTTGATCCTCGTTCACCTACTCAACAGGTTCCTCGTTCACGAACTCGTCTCCCGGCTCTACCCAAAGCAAAAACACAAGCAATAGAACCACAATCAATCACGGTGCAATGCGCAAGCAACATGATGCAATACATGGCATGATATGCGAGATGTGATATGTAATGCATATGCGTGCTCCGGAAGGAAAGATGATGAAGAAGGAATCAACTTGGCAAACCAAGTATGCCGCTGAAAAGAGGAGATGATTTCGGTTGAAATAGATATAAAGATCACCGGAAACGGATGCACGGTTTGCAAATGACAAGCAAAACAAGAATGACACAATTCTGCGATTATCAGCATGATAGCACTTAGAATACATCAAGAAACTATGCTACAGCACCACAACATAGCAACAAAGCATACTGCAGTGATCTACAGGAGATGGTAGACAAAAGATGAACACTGAGCTACGGCTAGATCACTACATAACAGGTTCAAACAAGCATGGCAAAAGTGCAAAAGATATCAGCATTACAGACGTAGTGAAAATACTAACATGCCAGAAATAACATCAGGAAGCCATGTTTAGAGCAAGCAAACAACATGCTATAGGAACTTATGAGAGCAAAACAAGGCATGACATTAATCTACTCAGAGCATAGAACAAAAGTCCCTTACTGACTATGAGCCAAAAAGGCACAGAAGATATGATGGCACCCATGTAAACATAGCAAGTTCCGTTAACAGATTCAGACTTGGCAGAAAAACAGAGCATGGCATAAACAGCATTATGATGGCATCTTTGCAAGCTCGATTCACTCATCACAAAGCATTTCATGACAAAACAAGCATACCAACAGCAAGATGACATGTTCATGAAGCTAACCATGGCAAGAGCAAGTTAATAGCATGCTTGGATCACTAGCAACAACCATGGCAAAATTGAATATCATGTTAACATTCTGCCAGGAACATTTTATAGCAAAGGTAGAGCAAGATTGCGACATTCTAGGGCACTCCATAATTACAAACAAGGGCATGGATGGATAGAGCATAACCATATGTACAAAACATCATTATTGAAGTATCTCAAAATAATCATGGATCTTACTGTAGCATCAAGTTTACATGGCATCAAAATAACAGCAGGTAAAAGACAGCAAAATCCAAAGTCCCTGAAAACAGCAACATTGTGGAGGCTCATGCTCATAAGATGCACACATCAAATGCAACAAAAATGACAAATCATCATATTCTGATAAGTAACAGCAGCAAACATCATATAGCACTCTTGCATCAGAGATTTGGGCACCCAGATGAGACTAAATGAGCATGCCACAATGGAACAAAGTGAAGAGCATCTCCTGATGAACATTTTGATATATCACACGCACCAAACGGAGCAGTATGCATGGAGATATGATGCGATGAACAGGGCCAAAAAATATATCACAAAATGACTTTGAAGAATTTCGGGGTCAACCCGTTGGTCCAGATCTGGATCGCGCGGAATCCGAGGATGGCCTGGATCTCGCCGGAGAATGGAGGCCGGAGTGGAGGGGGAGGTCGCCGGGGGTCGGGCCGGTCGGGTCCGGCCGGCTACTCGCCGGAGATGGCGGCGGACGGGCGGAGGCGG
>NC_057799.1:522408302-522417863 GCF_018294505.1 Triticum aestivum | reverse complement strand
GGCTGAGCCCTGCGAGAGGCGGCGGCGGGAGGCGATGGGCCGCGGGGGCCAGCCTCGGGCCCAGGCGGGCCGGCGGCGCGGGAGGCCGGAGGCGATGACGTGGCACGTCCCGATTGGGCGCGGGCAGCGGCGGGAATTTGTCCGGCGCGGACCGGACGCGTTCGGCGGCAGAGAGGGAGCGGGGATAGGGTTGGACTGCGCGAAAAATCCGGGGGGAGCACATATTTATAGGTAGAGGGAGCTAGGAGACTCCAAATGAGGTGCGGTTTTCGCCCACACGATCGTGATCCAACGACGGAGAGCATGGAAGTGACTTAGATGGGTTATTGGCCTGTTTTGGAGGGTGTTGGGCTGCAACACTCAAAAGGCCTTCGCGGTTACCCGGTTAACCGTTGGAGCATCAAACGACCTCCAAATGGCACGAAACTTGACAGGTGGTCTACTGGTGGTGTACCAAGGCCACTTGTCAAGGCTCGGTCCATTCCGAGAACGTTTGACACCCGCTCACGAAAAGCGACAAGAGGGGTGCGCCGGTGCATGTGGGAGTGTCGGATTGCAAAACAGACAACGGGGAAAATGCTCGGATGCATGAGACGAACACGGATGCAAATGAGATGCACATGATGGCATGATATGAAATGCATGACATGAGCAAAATGCAAAACGAAGACAAAACCCGACCACGGAGGGAATATCATAGCACATAGTCGAAAATGGCAAGAGTTGGATTTACAAATATGGAAAGTCGCATCCGGGGTGTTACAACACTCCACCACTACAAGAGGATCTCGTCCCGAGATCTAGGACTGAAAGAACTCTGGATATTCGGAACGGAGGTGGTCCTCGCGTTCCCAGGTGGCTTCTCGATCGGAATGGTGTGACCACTTCACTTTCAGAATTTGATTGACTTGTTGCGAGTCTTGCGCTCAGTTTCTTCAAGAATAGCAACGGGGTGCTCATTGTAGGACAGATCTTCTTGGAGGTCAATCTCTTCGAAGTTGATGGTACGCTCAGGCGTCTTGAAGCACTTGCGAAGCTGTGACACGTGAAACACATCATGCACATTCGCGAAGTTGGAGGGAAGTTCAAGTTGATAGGCGAGGTCGCCTCTTTTGCCAATGATCTTGAAGGGCCCACGTATCTAGGGGCAAGCTTCCCTTTGATACCGAAGCAACGAGTGCCTTTCATTGGAGAGACGCGGAGGTAGACATGGTCTCCGATTTCAAAAGCCACATCACGGTGCTTGTCATCATAATATCTCTTCTGGCACGATTGCGCGGCTTTGAGATTCTCACGAATGACTTTGCACATTTCTTCGGCTTCTGTGATCAAGTCATTGCCAAGAAGTTGGCGTTCACCTGTCTCGGACCAATTGAGAGGAGTACGGCACTTCCTGCCATATTGAATTTTGAATGGGGCCTTGCCCGCACTTGCTTGGAAGATGTTGTTGTAGGAGAACTCGGCATATGGAAGACAATCTTCCCACTTCATGCCAAAGGAAATGACACAAGCCCTGAGCATATCTTCAAGGATTTGATTGACTCGCTCGACTTGGCCACTTGTTTGAGGATGGAAAGCTATGCTGAAGCGAATGTTGGTGCCCATCGCCTTCTGGAAGGAGTCCCAGAACTTAGAAGTGAAGATGCTTCCATGATCTGTAGAAATCACTTGTGGAATGCCGTGCAAGGAGACAATCCTGGAGGTGTATAGCTCTGCCAACTGAGCTGCTGTGATAGATTCCTTGATAGGAAGAAAATGAGCCACTTTTGTAAGCTTGTCAATGACAACAAACATGGCATCATTTCCACGCTTGGACTTAGGAAAACCAGTCACGAAGTCCATCTCGATATGATCAAACTTCCATTCTGGAATAGCAAGAGGTTGGAGGAGACCAGCTGGTCGTTGGTGTTCTGCTTTCACCCTTCGGAAGACATCACATTCATTCACGAATTGAGCAATTTCTCGCTTCATTCGAGTCCACCAATACGACTGCTTGAGGTCATGGTACATCTTCGTACTTCCAGGATGAATGGATAAAAGGGAATTGTGTGGCTCGTTCATAATGACTTTTCTCAGATCGCCTTTAGGAACCACAATTCGATCCTCGAAGAAAAGAGTATCTTTGTCATCAATGTGGAAACACTTGTATTTGGAAATGCCCTTGTCGATACCACGTTTCACCTTTTTCACCATGGCATCCAGGAGTTGTGCCTCACGAATTTGGTCTTCCAAAGTTGGAGTGACTAGGAGGTTGGCAAGAAAACCTTGAGGAACAACTTGACGATTGAGTTTGCGGAAGGCTTCACAGAGGTCCGGTTGAAAAGGCTTGAGAATTAAGCTGTTGCAATAAGCCTTTCTGCTCAAAGCATCTGCAATTACATTGGCCTTGCCTGGAGTATATTCAATGCTTGGGTTGTACTCCTGAATCATTTCGACCCATCGAGTTTGCCTGAGGTTGAGGTTGGGTTGAGTGAAGATATACTTGAGGCTCTTGTGATCGGTGAATATGTCCACTTTCCTTCCCAACAAGAGATGTCTCCATGTTATCAATGCATGGACAACTGCCGCCAACTCAAGACCGTGAGTGGGGTAGTTCTTTTCGTTGGGCTTCAACTGACGAGAGGTATAAGCCACAACTTTCTTCTCTTGCATCAACACAGCACCGAGACCTTGAAGAGAAGCATCACAGAAAACTTCGAATGGCTTGGATTCGTCAGGAGGAGTCAAGACAGGAGCTGTGACAAGCTTCTCTTTGACAGTGTTGAAAGCAACGTCACACTCAGGCATCCAGACATACTTGACATGCTTCTGGAGGAGGTTGGAAAGAGGCTTTGCAATCTTAGAGAAGTTCTCAACGAATCTTCGGCAATAGCTTGCAAGACCAAGGAAACTGCGGAGCTGCTTGACATTCTGAGGAGGTTCCCAATTCACAACTGCAGACACCTTCTCGGGATTAACAGCGATGCCCTTGGCGGAGATGATATGACCAAGGTAAAGAACTTCATCAAGCCAGAACTCACATTTGGAAAACTTCGCATAGAATTGATGCTCTCTGAGCTTGTCGAGCACCAATCGCAAATGTATGGCATGATCCTTCTTATTCTTGGAGAAGACCAAGATATCATCGAGATACACCAGGACGAATTCATTGGTGTAGGGGTTGAAGATGAAGTTCATCATTCGTGAGAATGTTGGAGGAGCATTGACAAGGCCGAAAGACATGACAGTATATTCATAAGAACCAAAGCTTGTTCTGAATGCTGTCTTGGGAATATCTTGTTCACGAATGCGAATCTGATGATAACCCATACGAAGTTCAAGCTTGGAGAATACTTTAGCACCCTTAAGTTGCTCGAATAGCTCATTGATGTTGGGAAGTGGATACTTGTTCTTGATTCTCTTCTTGTTCAATGGACGGTAATAGACGCAAAGTCGGTCCGTGCCATCCTTCTTCTGGACAAAAAGAACTCCACAACCCCATGGAGAAGAACTCTGTCTGATCAAACCCGGACGCTCTTGTTCACCGAGTTGTTTCTTCAATTCTTTCAGCTCCTTGGGTCCAAGCTTGTAAGGACGCTTGCAAACGGGTTTCGTGCCAGGCTCAAGATCGATAACGAATTCGACTGGCCGGTGAGGAGGCATACCCGAAAGCTCTTCTGGAAAGACATCTTGGTACTCACAAACGACTGGAATCTGAGAAATAGCATCCAACTCGCCCTTCTCATTGAGAGAAAACAACCGAATGGTTTCGTCACGAGTGGCATAGATGATAACATCCTCAGAAGAGTGTGTCAATTGAATCTCTCTGGCAGCACAATCAAGCTGAGCCTTGTGCTTATAAAGCCAGTCCATCCCGAGAATTAGATCAATATCAGAGTCACCAAGAACAATTGGTTTTGCCAGAAATCTATAGTCGCCCATCTTGATAGAAACATCCGGGACGCAATTATTAGATGACATTTGCTTACCCAGGGACACAATTTTCAACGAGATAGGAATCATTTCCGTCACAAACTCATGCTTGGCAACAAAAGGTCTTGAGATGAAACTATGCGATGCACCAGTATCGAATAAAACTTTTGCAGGAATATCATTAACTGAGAGATTACCCATTATCACATTAGTAGATTCCTCCGCTTGCACTGCATTCATCATGTTCACCTTTGCAGACTTGGGATTATGCTTGACCACTGCATTGCTTGCTGAACGAATAGGAGGAGGAGGCGGAAGGCGCCTTTGGTTGAAGCACTTGTTCGCATAGTGACCTTTCTGCTGACACTTGTTGCAAGTCACCTCTGAGAGCGGACGATGATAAGGAGAATTTGACCTTGGAGCTTGATTCTGAGGCTTGTTCTGATGAGCTGGGTTGGGTGGGTGGGAAGATCCATGGCCACCTTTGATCTTTTGCTGGAAAGGCTGACGAAACAGAGGAGGAGGAAGCCAAAACTTCTGTTGCTTAGCAGCCACTTGAGAAGAAGAAGATTGAACTGCATCCCTGATTCTCTTCTTAGAAGCCTCACACTTGAGCTGAGCACCTTCTTGCTTGAGGGCCATGTTATAGAATTGATCA
The DNA here is from genome assembly GCF_018294505.1 of Triticum aestivum. NCBI lineage: Eukaryota > Viridiplantae > Streptophyta > Magnoliopsida > Poales > Poaceae > Triticum > Triticum aestivum. Next base: position 522,413,293 of record NC_057799.1, on the reverse strand, counting down.
AACTGAGTAGGCTCCACAAGAACAAAAGCTAACTGCGGATCCTCTCTAAGGCCACCTCTGAAGTGATAGATCATGCTCTTTTCATCAGGAACGTCTTGTTTAGTGAAGCGAGCAAGTTTCTGAAACTGGATGTTGTATTGATACACAGACATATTGCCTTGCTTGAGATTGCGGAACTCCTCACACTTGCTCTCAACAACAATGGTGGGAATGTGGTGAGCTTTGAAGTCCCGACAGAAGTCAGTCCAAGTGATCACACGAGCTCCTCTGGAATCTTTGTATTGTTGATACCAATCAGCGGCTTGGTCTTTGAGTTGAAAGGAAGCGAACTTGACGTAGTCCTCAGGCCTGACATTGCTACATTCAAAATGCTTGTTGATATCCATGAGCCAATCATCGGCGTCTGTGGCTTCGGCACAGTAGCTGAAAGACTTGGGCTGATTTGCAAGGAACTGGTTGAGGGTAGCAAACTGAGGCTGATGGTTGAACTACCCTTGACCTTGATTCCCTTGATTGCCTTGGCCTTGGTTTCACTCTTGCATTAGCTGAATCAGCAACTGAGCGTTGGCGTTTGTGGCTGCCATCAAAGCTTGCCATGCCTGCGGAGGCAGAGGTGGTGGTGGAGGGTTCTCCTGACTTCCATCATTGCGATCCGGATTCTGACGCGTTGGCGGAGCCATCCTGAAGAGGGTGACATCCGTTAGCATCTTGATAGACAGGTAGACAAGTTGAATCAACGGATAGAAATTGCAACATATAGTCTTCACAATAAACATTCGAACAAGGATGAACGAATGAATTCCAAAGCTAACATCACACGTCCATTAAGGTGAGAAGCCACTTGATAAGAGATTGATGAATGAAATAACAAGGTACAACTGGAACAAATAAGTGGTAAGGATTACCAAATCACAAACCAAATATCTACGGGGAGAAATGCTAAGAGCTACTTGAATCCCACCTATAAACTCCTGAAACTTTCTGGTAATGCAATCTGGTGTTGGGGATACAGGGGACACAAAATATATCACCCAAACTAGCAATCCCTAGATCCAGCTGTATCCATCCGTCAACACATAACCAAGAAATCTTCGGAAATTGTGTAGCTCAACCTTCAAAAAGCATCCGTTATACGAGTTATGGCAATACTCCCGAACTCCTACCCCAGTACTGGGTGGCGTCGAGGTGATCTCACCAACAACCGCATAAAAGAGATTTTCGATGTCGGCGAAACTCAGGTATTCCAGAACTGCAACGATAAAATTGTGACGACAACACCTCAGAGCTCAAGTCCCCGGGACACTGCCACAACCCCTAAATGTTAGGAGGCACCAAGAACAATCTTCTCGTCACAAAACCATCGAAACGATTCCAAGATACCCGCGTGATCCTAAATTTTTTTTAGTGAAATTTGAGGAGAGAAGAGTCAAAACTTCTACGTCAGGAGACCTCACCAGAGCGACAAAGGGACTGAGGAGTAAAAAGAATCCTACTCTCCGATATATATAATCCTAAGACTCAAAACATTTTTGTTCTAGACTCAACAATGCCAGCGATTCGATCAAGCAGGGGGCTCCTAAGTCGGGGATGGCTCCGATTACCAACTTGTAACACCCACGATGCGGCTATATCTCCCACGTGTCGAGGCACGACTTAGAGGCATAACCGCATTGTAGGTATTGTCGCAAGAAGGGTCATCTTCACACAATCCCATGTAATGAACAAGAATGGGATAAAGAGAGTTGGCTTACAATCGCCACTTCACACAATACATAAATTAAATCATACATAATCCAAAATCCACACATAGACCGACTACGGTCAAAACCAAATGAAAAGAAGATAACCCCAAATGCTAGATCCCCGATCGTCCCAACTGGACTCCACTACTAATCATCAGGAAACGAAACATAGTAACGACCACGATCCTCGTCGAACTCCCACTTGAGCTCGGTTGCGTCATCTGCATAGGTATCCTCGGCAACTGCAACTGTTTTGGTAGAATCTGTGAGTCACGAGGACTCAGCAATCTCTCACCCGCGAGATCAAGACTATTTAAGCTTGTAGGTAGGAAAGGGGTAATATGGTGGAGCTGCAGCAAGCACTAAGCATATATGGTGGCTAACACACGCAAGTGAGAGCGAGAACAGAAGCAACGCATCGGTCGAGAAACTAGAAGTGATCAAGAAGTGATCCTGAAACTACTTACGTTCATGCATAACTCAGACCGTGTTCACTTCCCGGACTCCGCCGAGAAGAGACCATCACGGTTACACACGCGATTGATGCATTTTAATTAAGTCAAGTGTCAAGTTCTCTATAACCGGACATTAACAAATTCCCATCTGCCTCATAACCGTGGGCACGGCTTTCGAAAGATAATACCCTGCAAGTGTGTCCCAACTTAGCCCATTATAAGCTCTCACGGTCAACGAAGGATATACCTTCTCCCGGGAAGACCCGATCAGTCTCGGAATCCCGGTTTACAAGACATTTCGACAATGGTAAAACAAGACCAGCAAAGCCGCCCGATGTGCCGACAAATCCCGATAGGAGCTGCACATCTCTCGTTCTCAGGGCACACCGGATGAACACTATGTACAACTAAAACTAGCCCTCAAGTTTCCCCGAGGTGGCGCTGCAAGTGGCTCTAGTTTGGACCAACACTCGAAGGAGCACTGGCCCGGGGGGTTAAATAAAGATGACCCTTGAGTCTGGAGAACCCAAGGGAAAAAGGCTTAGGTGGCAAATGGTAAAACCAAGGTTGGGCCTTGCTGGAGGAGTTTTATTCAAAGCGAACTGTCAAGGGGGTCCCATAAATCACCCAACCGCGTAAGGAACGCAAAATCAAGGAACATAACACCGGTATGACGGAAACTAGGGCGGCAAGAGTGGAACAAAACACCAGGCGTAAGGCCGAGCCTTCCACCCTTTACCAAGTATATAGATGCATTAATTAAATAAGAGATATTGTGATATCCCAAAATATCCATGTTCCAACATGGAACAAACTTCCTCTTCACCTACAAGTAGCAACGCTATAAGAAGGGCTGAGCAAAGCGGTAACTTAGCCAAACAACGGTTTGCTAGGAAAGGATGGTTTGAGGCTGACATGGCAATATGGGAGGCATGATAAATAGGTGGTAGGTAGCGCAAGCATAGCGTTAGAGCGAACAACTAGCAAAGCAAAGATAGAAGTGATTTCGAGGGTATGGTCATCTTGCCTGCAAAGTTCTCAGAGTTGTCGAAAGCTTGATCCTCGTTCACATACTCAACAGGTTCCTCGTTCACAAACTCGTCTCCCAGCTCTACCCAAAGCAAGAACACAAGCAATGGAACCACAATCAATCACGGTGCAATGTGTAAGCAACATGATGCAATACATGGCATGATATGCGAGATGTGATATGCAATGCATATGCGTGCTCCGGAAGGAAAGATGATGAACAAGGCATCAACTTGGCAAACCAAGTATGCCGCTGAAAAGAGGAGATGATTTCGGTTGAAATAGATATAAAGATCACTGGAAACGGATGCACGCTTTGCAAATGGCAAGCAAAACAAAATTGACACAATTCTGCGATTATCAGCATGATAGCACTTAGAATACATCAAGAAACTATGCTACAGCACCCCAACATAGCAACAAAGCATACAGCAGTGATCTACAGGAGATGCTAGACAAAAGATGAACACTGAGCTACGGCTAGATCACTCCATAACAGGTTCAAACAAGCATGGCAAAAGTGCAAAAAATATCAGCATTACAGACGTAGTGAAAATACGAACATGCCAGAAATAACATCAGGAAGCCATGTTTAGAGCAAGAAAACAACATGCTACAAGAACTTATGATAGCAAAACAAGGCATGGCATGAATCTAGTCAGAGCATAGAACAAAAGTCCCTTATTGACTATGAGCCAAAAAGGCACAGAAGATATGATTGCACCCATGTAAATATAGCAAGTTTCGTTAACAGATTCAGACGGCAGAAAAACAGAGCATGGCATAAACAACATTATGATGGCATCTTTGCGAGCTCGATTCACTCATCACAAAGCATTTCATGAAAAAACAAGGATACCAACAGAAATATGACATGTTCATGAAGCTAACCATGGCAAGAGCAAGTTCATAGCATGCTTGGATCACTAGCAACAACCATGGCAAAATTGAATATCATGTTAACATTCTGCCAGGAACATTTTATAGCAAAAGTAGAGCAAGATTGCGACATCCTAGGGCACTCCATAATTACAACCAAGGGCATGGATGGATAGAGCATAGTCATATGTACAAAACATCCTTATTGAAGTATCTCAAAATAATCATGGATCTTACTGTAGCATCAAGTTTACATGGCATCAAAATAACAGCAGGTAAAAGACGGCAAAATCCAGTGTCCCTGAAAATAGCAACATTGTGGAGGCTATTTTGCATGCTTGTGCTAGTCATCACATAGATCACAAAAATACATGGCAAGGACCCATGTAAAGATGGCATGGCATAGTTCAACACACATGTGGAGCTCATACTCATAAGATGCACACATCAAATGCAACAAAAATGACAAATCATCATATTCTGATAAGTAACAGCAGCGAACATCATATAGCACTCTTGCATAAGAGATTTGGGCACCCAGATGAGACCAAATGAGCATGCCACAATGGAACAAAGTGAAGAGCATCTCCTGATGAACATTTTGATATATCACACGCACGAAACGGAGCAGTATGCATGGAGATATGATGCGATGAACAGGGCCAAAAAATATATCACAAAATGACAGAAGAATTTCACAAATGATAGAATGCGGAATCCGAGGATGGCCTGGATCTCACCGGAGAACGGAGGCCGGAGTGGAGGGGGAGGTCGCCGGGGGTTGGGCCGGTCGTGTCCGGCCGGCTACTCGCCGGAGATGGCGCCGGCGGACGGCGGCGGAAGGGCGGAGGCGGACGGGCGGGGCGCGCCGGGGCTCGGGCGCGGC
>NC_057799.1:522373553-522407927 GCF_018294505.1 Triticum aestivum | reverse complement strand
GACGTGGCGCGTCCCGATTGGGCGCGGGCGGCGGCGGGGATTTCTCCGGCGCGGACCGGACGCGTCCGGCGGCGGAGAGGGAGCGGGGCTAGGGTTGGACTGCGCGAAAAATCCGGGGGGAGCACATATTTATAGGTAGAGGGAGCTAGGAGACTCCAAATGAGGTGCGGTTTTCGCCCACACGATCATGATCCAACGACGGAGAGCATGAAAGTGACTTAGATGGGTTATTGGGCTGTTTTGGATGGTGTTGGGCTGCAACACTCAAAAGGCCTTCGCGGTTACCCGGTTAACCGTTGGAGCATCAAACGACCTCCAAATGACACGAAACTTGACAGGTGGTCTACCGGTGGTGTACCAAGGCCACTTGGCAAGGCTCGGTCCATTCCGAGAACGTTTTACACCCGCTCGCGAAAAGCGACAAGAGGGGTGCATGTGGGAGTGTCGGATTGCAAAACGGACAACGGGGAAAATGCTCGGATGCATGAGACGAATATGTATGCAAATGAGATGCACATGATGGCATGATATGAAATGCATGACATGAGCAAAATGCAAAACGAAGACAAAACACGACCACAGAGGGAATATCATAGCACATAGCCGAAAATGGCAAGAGTTGGAGTTACAAATATGGAAAGTCGCATCCGGGGTGTTACACGTACCCAGCCTTCAAGGCCGGTGGATGGCCTCTTCTATCACAGAGGAGGATATCTCGAAGCTCAGGGAGGCAAGATACTTGACTGCAGAAATCCTCCACAGGCTTCCTGCTCAAGGGCAGGTTATTCCAACTACCAAATCCAATGAGAGGGTCATGTTTATCTCTCACTTCCTCTGAGGGCTTGGGTTTGCTCTTCATCCCTTCGTTCGAGGGCTCATGTTTTATTATGGGCTAGATTTTCACGATCTAGCTCCAGACTCCTTCCTTTACATCTCGGCATTTATCATCACATGTGAGGCCTTCCTCCGTATTTCCCCACACTTCGGCTTATGGCTTAAGACCTTTAACGTGAAACCGAAGGTAATCGACGGGAAACAAGCGGAGTGCGGAGGCGCTTCAATAAGCAAACTTACCACTTCTCCTTGGCCAAAGGGCTCCTACGCAGAATCTTCTGACTTATGGCAACGGGAGTGGTTTTACATTACCGAACCCCATGGTAAAAAGTGGGCAGCTACACCTGCATTTCGACCTGGCCCTCCTTTACAGCTTGCCTCAAAGGGGCTGGATTGGGGATCTATTGATGAAGTGTTGACGTTGCAAAGTTGCATTCGGAGCCTCATTAAAAAGGGCACTGGTCTCACCAATGTAATCCAAGCAATGCTAATTCGTCGGATCCTTCCGTGCCAGCGGCGTTCTCTCCGTATGTGGGAGTTCAATCTGGAAGGTCCACAGACCCTTCAGCACTTCTCCGGCACAATGCTCAGAGGGATGTGGAATTTATTCTTCGGCGCACGAAAATAGTGGCCGGATACTACAGAAGACCTCGGCCTTGACTGCAATCATCCGGATACTCCGGTAAGCACTTGACTCCCGAACACAGTTTAGTCAAATTACTCATAACAATGTACTGATAAAACTCTACTCGGCCAGGGCTGTCTAAAGAAGGCGGAGAGAATTAGGTGTTCGGCTCCACTTCCCGAAGACTCCGCCGATCCGGTGTTAACAAGGATGCTGTCTCTGGCACCATATCAAGTGTCAGCGGGGGAAGATAAGGAGGAGAGCGAAGAGGCCCAAGGTGGCCTCCATTCTGGAGGCACACCAGGCAATTTATCCGGGGAGATTGGAACTTCCCCTTCTGAAGGTGGAAGGAAAGGGCGAGCTGACATCCCTTCTCCTCATGGGAAGAAGAGGACCGCCTCTGAAGACTCGAAGAGAGAAACTTCTAAGCGGGGGAAGGTATCCCAGTCAGGGGGCGACGTTGACATGCAGTCACATTGCAAAGATAGGCCCTTAGCCGAATCGTAAGTGAACCAGGGTGTTTTAAACATGTCCCGTTCTTTCCTGGTCGTGAGGGTAACATTTAAAATATATGTTTGCAGTCCTGCACGCAGCCCTCCTCGACAGTCCTCCTCTTCGGGGCATCTTCTTCCGGAGATGATGGAGAGTGAGACGCCTACTCAAATCTCCCTTCCTGAAAACGCAGATGACGCCGAGGTGTCGTCCCGGATGATCTTTCCCGATCAATGAGTGGCGCAAGGGGCAGTGAAGACTGGGCCCGAAGGTAATGCTTCGGCTAACCAGGGTTCGGGGTGTGCGGCCCTCAAGGGCACCAGCAACAAAAGTCCCGGACTATCGAAGTTCCGAGGGACGACGCAACCTGTTCCGGATCCGGAGGCGCCGGATACATTGATGGACATATTGCAACATGCCTCCGTCTCAGAGGAACATCGTACCTTGATGGGTACGGTGGTTGAAAGAGTTTGGTCCGTGAAAAGCGGATTGAATGAAGCCTTTACGAGCCTACTAAGAGGCTTCGAGGTACGTAGTGTAATTTCAATTATATTATAAATGCAAATTGCACCTGTGTATAGATAATAGCCCCTGAGACTCTGGTTGACATCCAAAGGGAGGTGATCAGAGGATCAAAAATATATGCCCAGGAAATGATCTGACTAATTGAAACACAGGCTGTTACATCTGTGGCAACTGCCCAAGCTACAGAGGTAGCACATCTGAAGCATAAAGTTGATGTAGCGGATGATGACATCACGCTTATTAACAAGCGGCTCGACGAGGCGCAAGGTATGTCTTTGGGGCACTCAGTACATGCTAGTATTATGATATGAGCGTGGCACTGAGAATTTGTACATGCATAACTGCATACAGTGCTGCCGCTATTGAGACCCTTCGGGCTGAACTTGCCCGGGCCAAGGAGCAAGCCAAGATGAGTAATGCGGTTGCCGAAATGGTAGCCGCCAAATTAAAGGCCGAGCAGACTGCTCGGCATCAGTGCGAGGAGAGAATATCAACTATGGCACTTGAGCTAAAGGATGCCACTAGTCGATGCCAAGATCTTGAGAAAGATAACAAAACCAAAGCGACCGATCTTGACAAGGCCTTACAAGAGGCGAAGGAAGCCCGGTCTGAGTCTAGAGCAGCTCGGGAGGAGATCCGACAAGCTGTGGAGATCTCGACTGGTAAGCCCTTTTTATTGCAAACTAAGTTTGGTGATCCGAAGTGTGCCCCACTTAATCAACTGTGGAGTTCTCCAAACGCCTTTTTGGACCTGCCGAAGAGTGCTGCCGATGCGAATCAGTTTTTTCACGTGCAAGAAGGACATGCGACGGAAAAGCTATTTTGGTCGCAATTTGACACGCCAAAGCATCCACTATTGAGCGAACAGATGGCCCAGTGGGCCAAGCTCCACAAGATGTCTGGAACTGCCATGAAGGACGTCATAGCCCGACTGTGGCTGACTGAGCCAATTCTGAATAGTTATTTCGGTTTGGTGCGGCAAATTGTTAATGCGGTGCCGCGTATCGACGCTATTATAGAAGGTGCACGGATGGCCCTTCCCCGTGTCAAGACGTATTGGGCGAAGATGAAGGCCACCGATATTGCAGCGTAGAGTCCACCCGCAGGCAAGGACCCTAACATGCCAGAACATTACTTTGAAGATGTCCTAGAAGGTGCCCGCTTGATAGAGGGTCAGTGCTCGAAAGATGTTATGTTCGAGTGAAGTGTACTGAAATTGTAAAAACAATGTTATGATATGTTTTAAGGCTATGTTTTTATACTTTTTCCCAAAAAGTTTTGGTGCCTCCTGTGCAGCCGTTTGTATATATATAATCTGAGAGTTTGCTAGTCGTCGGCTTTAGCCCCCTCGCGTATAGCGAGGGGGTGTTCGGAAAAGCACTTGATCACACTTGATCCAACGTCTTGGTCCATTAAGGAGGTGTTAGCGCGGCGAACCAGGCAATCGGACTATAGGGCTTTAACACTTTCACTTAGCCATAGGAGTTTGACGGCGGGTCTACGATATAGCCCCTGATATGTTCGTGTTTATCCGAAGATGGCGCATTTACATACGTGACCAGAATAACGATCCTTTGTTTAATACGGAGGGAATCGCGAGGATTCCGATGAGTCATCGAGCGGTTGACCAGCTCTCGCCGCATCATGACAGTCAATTTTCGGCTTTCTCTACTGAGGTGTTCATCCGGACGAGCCAGGACACAATTGCAGTAGTTCTCCCTTTACTACCCTAGCCGATATAGCGGAACGTAAGGTAGTAAGCACAGGAGCCGGGCAACCCAACTATTGACCAAAGACATGATTCGGAGCTGATGCATATAAGGCCAAACTCGCGACGCCAAACACTGCCTACAGGTGTCCGGACTTTGCAATTACACCGGGCTGACTACAGCCCCTGGTGATAGACCCTGGTATCAAGGCACGTATGGCAATCCGACATGGGGAAAGAGCGCAGGTGGTGAGAGCATAAATCTCAAAACACAATACGAACCAAGCTGCTTCTATAACATCCACTTTAGTACGGCGAGCCGTATATTTACAGGTAATGCCGATAACTTTCTTGGACATTTTACATGCTAGGAAAGTATAAAACAAAAAGAGATAAAAAAAAGTTTTACACAGGGTCTTAATCTAAAAAGGAAACCTTAATGTGGGGCCCTGCTACACGTCTACGCCTTTTTCTCCGTTGTGAAGTGCCCTTGAAGGGTATAGTCTGATGGCCATCTGTAAAAAGGGAAAAAACCAGGTAAAAGAATCTTGTGTGGCCGTAAGTAAAGCTGGTTCGTTTTAATGAACCGTGAAATATAACTTCTGGAGTCCGAATAGGGTCGAGCCAAACTATGGACTTTTGTGTGCAGTGTGCCTGTCGGATATCGGGTTCCTGCAAAACCCTTAAGGTTCGAACTCTGGGGTGCCCACGAAGATCTTCTCCCTACCGAAACACGGCCACAACCTCGCCGGGATTCTAAGCTAGCACGATGAACAACACAAGAGACACGAGGTTTATACTGGTTCGGGCCACCGTTGTGGTGTAATACCCTAATCCAGTGTGTGGTGTGGTGGATTGCCTCTGGGGCCCATGATGAAAAGTACAGATGAAGAACAGCCTCATGAGAGGTATTCTTGTGGGTGAGTGGATGAGCTAGGTCTCGGTCAGATTCCAGATGAGATGCCTTCCTACTGTGGTGGCTATCTCTATTTATAGAGGCCCTGGTCCTCTTCCCAAATATTGAGCGGGAAGGGAGCCAACAACAGCCATTTTGAAAGGGGATAGCAAGTACAAGCTATGCTGACTAAAGGTGGTCTTCGACTGCCAAAGGCACTGGCGATGACGCCGTCTTGGGCTCCACGGTGACCTTCGTCCTGCCGTCCTGCTGGTCTTGGTCTCGTTGCACTGATATGGAAACCTTTGCTTGATGCCTCGGTACTCCGCGCCTGCGCTTGCCCCCTTTACACCAAAGAGGAAACGAGGACACTGCGCAGGCTGGCGCCCGCCTGGTCTTGATCGTCATGGCTTGCGTCATGAGCACCTCGCGAGGTACCCCTCTGACGGAGTAATTGACCACGGGTACCCCGAAAACGGCAAGACAATATTTCAAGACATCGGGGCTAGCAAAGCCCCTCAGTCCGACTGCCCGGCCTCTCCTGCCGGCTCCCCGTCCGACTGCTCCACCCGGCCGGCTGCCGGCTGCCGACTGCGCCATCTAGCCGGCTGCCCGAGGTCAACTGCAGCTCGACGCGACACCGACGAGACGGCCGTACCCGAGCACTATTCATGTATCACCCTAGCCATCATGTATAGTGTCACTTGTCCCCTGGCACTATTTATGAAGTGACCCAGGGGACAAGCATGACACCCCACCATGCCTAGCCCATGCCCACTACCAAGCTTGCATCCAAAGCTACCCTCTCCTATATAAAGGGGCACACATCCATCCATCCAGGATGGACTCACGCACACACCCACAAGCAAGCTAGCTAGCAAGAGAGCTAGCTAGCCATCCATCCACCCATTCCCTCGGGCAAGCATGCCCAAGCACACACATACGGCCACGAGCATGGCCGGCTACTAAAGCATGCCTCGTACATGCATATACGGAGCCAGATGCCTATGGCACTACGCCCAGATACAGCTCCAGGAGCACTTTGTACTGCCCGATGTACACCCCAGATATATATATACTCAGACATGCAGGAGTAGGGGTATTATCTCTCAGGAGAGCCCCGAACCTGGGTAAACTAGCGCGTGCTACTCGCATACCCGCTCCCGGTCCTATCAGCAGCAGTCTTACCCTCAGACTAAGCCCTTGTGGCATCTGTCGACTGCAAGCCCCCTGTGGGAATACCACGACAATTGGCGCCCATCGTGGGGCGGTACTACTACTATGCAACCACGCTGCTGCTGGTTTCGCAGTCCGGGCGGGACCATCTTCGTCATCTCCGTTATGGCGTCGCTACCATCTCTCCGACCGCGCTCGAGGGCTCGACATCAACTCGCCCCCGGGGCGGCCGCGCGAAGCGGCGCATCCTCGCCGTCGGCCTCACCATCTTCATCATCTCTACAGCGGCGTCGCCGTCGTCCCTCTGGTAGCGCTCGGCTGCTCGACATCAACGCGCCCTGGGGCGACCATGCGGAGCATCGCGTCCTCGCCGTCGGCCGCGGCTCCATCCGCCTCCACCTTCCCCGGGCGCTCCGTTCGCCTCGTCGCCTGCTTGCGCCACTCGAGCGCTGTTCAAGCCTCGCCTCCATCTACTGCTGCTGCTACTTATCGCCCATATACTACCCAAAACACTTCCCTAATGCGAGTTAGACGTGCCTCGTACACAAACCAGACAATGGGCATATACTAGTCAGACTATGGCCATATACCGCTCATACACTTTCCATATAATGGTCAGATAATCCTCGTACACTAGCCGGATAATGGTCAACACAGACATTGCCTTGCCTGTACAGGACGCATACACCGGCCCGCCTTCGCTCAGCCCCGCCTATGCGTCCTGCTGCTGCTCGCCGCCCCGAGCACAGGCTCCGCCTCGCTAGCACTGGTGCAGCGGCCGCCCGTTCGCTCCGGTGTGCCTCCACAGACGGGTCCTTCGTCGTCGCGCTCTGAACGTCCATAGCAGTCTCGGTCCGCCCCGCGCGACCTCACCCTCGGCTGGGTCCAACTCGACTGTCCAGCTCGCCGCCTCCATGCGCTCACATCGCGGCCGGCTCCAGGCGCCCGCGCCGCTTCCGAGCCTCCCAGGCCGGCTCCCGCTGCTCGCGTGCCCCGCGTGGCCGGCTGCTGGGCCGAATGTACTCGGCGAACGCGAGGACAGGATGCTCGACCACAGCCGGCTGCCGCCCGGCCCATCCGCCTCCTGGCCCCGCGCCCGACTTCCGCGGCTTCCGCGCGGCCAACCCCGAGCTCAGCCCCTCTGCATCGGCCCGCACCTCCACAAGCATGTGCCCCGGCCGTCGCCTGCGCCCGCCGGCTCCGGATCCCCACCGGGTCGCCTCCGGCCGCGGCCGGGTGCCCCGCACCAACCGGCTCCGGGTCGCCTCCGCCTGCGGCCGGGCGCCCGCTCCGGCCGTCTCCGGGTCCCCGCCGGGTCGCCTCCTGCCCACCCTCACGCCGGCCTCTCCACATCCTGTGCCGGCTCCGGTGGCCGCCCCGTCCGTCAACCCGGCCGCCAGCTCCGCAGGCCGGCCCGACCAACTGCCGTCTCCCCCCTCGACCCGGCCTGCCGGCTGTGCCTGCGCCGGCTTCTGCCGTGTCCGCGCTCGCCGGCTCCGCGCGACGCGGCCGCGCGCCGGTTCCGCGCGACTCGGCGCCGTCCGGCGTCCCCGGCGGCCTCCCACGCTGGCTGGCTCGCGCCCGCACGGCCGGCTCCGCCGCTTGTCAGCCCTGCCCGGCGACCCGGCCGCTTGCCGGCCCCGCCCGCATCCCGGCTAGCCGGCTTGCCGCCCCCCGCGCCGGCTCCGCCCGCATCCCGGCCTCCCGCATGTCGGCTGGCCGCGACCGTGCGGGCTGCGCCCTGCAAGCTCCTCTGCCGGCTGGAGCAAAAGAATGTCAAGAAGCCGAGAAAAAATAGAGAGGCCGGCCGTTGCGCACCCACTACGGCCGCCTGCTGCACCCGCACATTCTGCTGCCTACAGAGAAAAAGAAGAAAGAGGGGCCGGCTGCCCCAGTGGCCGACTGGAAAAGAGTGGCTGGGTGCTTGAAAAAAAAAGAGAGAAGAGCACCACGTCCGGCTGAGAAAGTGGTCGGGTGCTGAGAAAAAAGAAACGAGTCCGTCCGGCTGCCAGCAGCCGGCGGACGAAGAGAAAAGAGAAGAAAAAGGGCGCTCAGACGCCTCGCCGCCTGGCCGGCTGTGCCAAGCCGGCTCGGGCACGTCCCGCCTCGACTCCTGACCGATCAGGCCTGATAGGTCGGGCCCCACTTCGAGCACCCGGAGGCTCGAAGGCCACACCCAGCGGGTGCGCCGGCGCGCTCCGCAAGCGCCGAGGCACGCCGGCTGTCTTCGGCAAACTTCGCCTCAACTGCGCCAAAAGCAATGTGAGCTCCTCACCCGCATAATTTTTGCACCACGAAAGTACGGATAATCTCGAGCGATGCTCGGGGCTATCTCTCCGCATTTTATTACAGTTGCATCACTGTTCGCCCCAGCGCCAGCCAGAGTTGGCCCGGAGGCTGGCCGTTTGGCCTGAGACGTTAGTTCCCGCAGACGGCTTAGTAGCGTGCACGGTACCAAAGGCCCACTCTTAGTCACAAACCGCAGAGCAGCTGTCCGGCTAGCAAGAGTGAACGCTGGAGGCCACCCACGTGAAAAACATCCGGGAAGAAAAACCGTTCGGGCGACCCGGTCGTTTCTTTTATGAGTATCTGCTCAGTTAAATCCGCTCCCAGAGTCTGAATATTGTACACTCCACTCCACGGCCCACTCTCAGCCACAGACCGTGGAGTGGCTGTCCGACAAGCGAGAGCACAAGCCAAAGAGTGGAGGGAACATGAAAAAGATTGAAGGGGGCTAGGACGAAACCGAGTCGGCACCCTCCGCATAAAACTTGCAATGCTAAAAGCAAACATTTGATATATCTGCGCGGACTAACTCTATCTTTTGCATAATCGTTTTTCGTGGGGAAAACCCTCCTCACTCGGAGGCTCGGAGGCTACACCCAGTGGGTGAGCTGGCGCGCCCCCACTGGAAGCAAGCCGCACCGACACCTTCAGTCGGCGGACCCCACGTCCGCGCCCGACAGCACCAGCCTGCGGACTTCGTGTCCGCACCCGGCACCCTCGACGTCATTGTCTGCACCAACAACCGCGAAAAGCCTCCGCCCAACTTTTCCAAGTTGCCCGGAGGCTCGGAGGCTACACCCAGCGGGTGCGCTGGCGCGCCCCCGCCGGAAGCAAGCTACGCCGGCTGCGGCCTGCAGCCGGCCGTCATCGACATTTTCTACACCAACAAACGTGAAAAGCCTCCGCCCAACTTTTCCAAGTTGCCCGGAGGCTCGGAGGCTACACCCAGCGGGTGCGCTGGCGCGCCCCCGCCCGAAGCAAGTTATGCCAGCTGGGCCTGCAGCAGACCGTCATCGGCATTTTCTACATCAACACCCGCCAAAAAACCTCCGCGCAACTTTGCCAAGTTGCCCGGAGGCTTGGAGGCTACTGACGGAGTAATTGACCACGGGTACCCCGAAGACGGCAAGACAATATTTCAAGACATCGGGTCTAGCAAAGCCCCTTAGTCCGACTGCCCGGCCTCTCCTGCCGGCTCCCCGTCCGACTGCTCCACCCGGCCGGCTGCGGCTGCCGACTGCGCCATCCAGCCGGCTGCCCGAGGTCAACTACAGCCCGACGCGACACCGACGAGACGGCCTTACCCGAGCACTATTATTGTATCACCCTAGCCATCATGTATAGTGTCACTTGTCCCCTGGCACTATTTATGAAGTGACCTAGGGGACAAGCATGACACCCCACCATGCCTAGCCCATGCCCACTACCAAGCTTACATCCTAAGCTACCCTCTCCTATATAAAGGGGCACACATCCATCCATCCAGGATGGACTCACGCACACACCCATAAGCAAGCTAGCTAGCAAAAGAGCTAGCTAGCCATCCATCCACCCATTCCCTCAGGCAAGCATGCCCAAGCACACACATACGGCCACGAGCATGGCCGGCTACTAAAGCATGCCTCGTACATGCATATATGGAGCCAGATGCTTATGGCACTGCGCCCAGATACAACTCCTGGAGCACTTTGTACTGCCCGATGTACACCCCAGATATATATACTCAGACATGCAGGAGTAGGGGTATTATCTCTCCGGAGAGCCCCAAACCTGGGTAAACTAGCGCGTGCTACTCGCATACCCGCTCCCGGTCCTATCAGCAGCAGTCTTACCCTCACACTAAGCCCTTGTGGCATCTGTCGACTCGCAAGCCCCCCGTGAGAATACCACGACACCCTCGCCTTGATCTCTCCGCCTCCAAGCGAGCCTGCCTGGTGAGGCCGCCTCTGAGGAGGCCTTGCGTCGTCCCCCCCGTGAGGCTTGGCCCCTCGCGAGGGTCTTGAGCGTTTGTTGATGAAGACGGGCCGTACTGGGCCGCTGGTGAGCCACGTTGCAGGCCGCAGGCAGGCCAGTCTAGGGATCCCCATTTCCAGAACACCGACAGTAGCCCCCGAGCCCAAGGCGCGCTTGGACTTGGCTTAGCAGCGAAGCCAAAGGGCTAGTGCGGAGCGCTGAGGGCCCCAACAGCCTGCGGCCTTGGTCGCCCCGTGGCGGTTGATTGGACGTGGGCGTCTCCGCTTTCCCATGCTGCCTCGGCAACTGCCCGATTTGACGAGTCCCTGCTGCATGCAAAAAGAGTCATCATTACCGATGATCGTGGGGGCCGACGGTTGGCCTCCCTTGGGCTATAAATGGGGAGGGGCGAAAGCCCCCGTAGCACATCTCCCCTCGCCCCGCCTGCTTCTTCTTCTTCCTCGCTCCGGTTGCTTGCAGCGTCCCATGGTGCCCGTGAAGAGGTTCTCGGCCGCGGAGAATGGGAAGGCTCGCCAGGAAGGGCCTGGCTCTCCTCCACCCAAGCGCGGCCGTGGCCGTCCCCGTAAGCATCCCGTGAATCCCGTCGCGGCTTCTCGTGGTCGCGATGGCGGCCGCCCGTATCGAGGCAGCCCAGTCGGTGGAGGAAGGCGTGCCGTGGCTGCGCGGCCTCCCCGGCCGCGCTTCAATTCGACAGAGGTGCTGCCAGAGTTTGTCGTGTGGTCGGACAACCTGGCCGGCAACTGGCTCCAGCTCCCTCACTTCTTCGTCGGTGAACTGCCGGCCGCTGGCCCCAGCGGGCTCTGGCTGCAGGCGGACGATGCTGCAGCAGGGCCTCTTGGGTCGCGGTGGAGATCTCCGTCGCTGGGAACATGGCCCTGGCCGGGGTTGGCAGACGTTTGCCCGCGCACGTGGCCTGGGCCGGCGGTGCACCCTCCACTTCCAGTACGACGGCGACGCGACCCTCTACATGAGGGTGTTCGGAGAAGATGGCCGCCGTGTTGGGTGCTGCCCTGAAGACGATGACAGCGACGGGGTGCTTGGCCTTGGCGACGGCCGCGACGAGGGCGAAGGCGAACCCGCTCCTGGCGGCGACCGTAGCTCGCCGAGCTTCAGCGGTTCCTCCTCCGGTGACCGCAGCTCGCCGAGCCTTAGCGGTTCCTCCTCCGGCGAAGCTCCTCCATCGGTGGCCACGACCAGCCACCACACCGCCGCGCCCGCTTCGAGGGTGGTAGCGGGTCGTCCCGTCGCCGCGCCCCGGTGAAGTGCGAGGTGGAGTCTGATTGAGCTCGGGAGGATGATGCAGATCCCTTCTCGCGAGCTGTGCGCCGTGTTTATTTTGTTTTTGTCCTTTCCTGCATTGAGAGAGAGAAGTATGTTGCCCTGTGGGGGCGTGCAACAGACTATGATCCCCCAATTATCGTGCTACACTCATTGTCCCTGTGCTGTGTGATGGTGTCGTGGTTATGTGCCTGCGCGTAGGAACAACTTAGCTCGGGATGTTTGCAGTAGTTTCCGCCTTGCGAGGTGCCTGCCTGCGGCCTCGCCGGGCGCCTTAAGAGCTGCAAAAATCAGTTGGGAAAATCATTTCCGAACCTTAGTCGTGAGGGTTGCCGGCTATGGCCTGGTGCTCTGCATCGCGATGCCCGAGGGGCATGGACCAGGAGGGGTCGTCCCGCTATGAACTTCAACGAGGGAGCCTCGCGAAAACTAGGCGAGAAAGGGCTCACGAGGGCGCCCGCGCAGCCCCCTCGCGAGGTTTGTGAGAGAGAGAGAGCGAGCCAGACAAAAGCCAAAAACAGAGAACAGGGGCAGAAGACGGCAAACAACACTAGAAGCAACTTCAATAAAGGTTCAAACAAGGGAGAACAAGCCAACTACGGAAAGCAAATGAAAAGCCGCGTCCGACACCTAGTCTCCGCGGAGCTAAGTGCTGCCATTGGGCATGGGCGGGAGCCCCCGAGGCCCGAGGGCGGCACTCCGGACACTCCGGGGCGTGTACAGCCCCAACTCATTATTATGTGAGAGTGTCACGGGCGGCGAGCTTCACAAGCACTGGGCCTTTCTTTGGGCGGCGAGCTTCACAGGCACCGGGCCTTCTTCACAGGCACTGGGCCTTTCTTTGGGCGGCGAGCTTCACAGGCACTGGGCCTTTCTTTGGGCGGCGAGCTTCACAGGCACCGGGCCTTCTTCACAGGCACTGGGCCTTTCTTTGCGCGGCGAGCTTCACAGGCACCGGGCCTTCTTCACATGCACTGGGCCTTTCTTCAAGGGTAGAACTTCCGGAGGTGCTGAATGTTCCAAGCGTTTGGGATGGGCACCCCTTCCTGAGTCTCCAGGCGCGCGACGCCAGGCCTGGAAATATGGACAACCTTGAACAGGCCCTCCCACATGGGTGAGAGCTTATGCAGCCCTTCCCTGGAGAGCACCCGCCTGAGTACGAGGTCACCTACCTCGAGAGTCCTGGGGCGGATGTTGCGGCAATGATACCGCCGCAGCGCCTGCTGGTATCTTGCTTCTCGTAGTGCGGCTTCTCGACGGTGCTCCTCCCCCAGCACGAGGTCCATCCGCCGCATGGCGTCCTATTGCGCTTCATCAAACGCTAGGACCTGCGCGGAGCAACGCTTGACCTCGTGAGGGAGGACAGCCTCTGCTCCGTAGACGAGGAAGAACAGGGTCTCACCAGTCGACTTGGTGGCGGTAGTGCGGATGGACCACAGCATGGACTCGAGCTCATCGTACTAGCCCCTGCCGCAGGCCTCCAGCTTCTTTTTGATGGTCCTGGTTTTGAGGCCCTTCAGGACCTCTGCGTTGGCGCGTTCAGCCTGGCCGTTACTCCGGGGGTGTGTTACCGAAGCGTAGCATATCTGCGTTCCAAGGTTAGCACAATATGTTCTGAAGAGATTGCTGGTGAACTGCAAACCGTTGTCGGTGATGATGCAATTAGGGACCCCAATCGGCTCACGAGGCCTTTGATGAACTTGACAGCAGAACCAGCTGGGATGGTGCGGACGGCTTCCACCTCCACCCACTTGGTTAACTTGTCGATGGCGATGTAGAGGTAGTGGTAGCCCCCAGGTGCTCGAGGAAACGGGCCCAAGATATCCAGCCCCCAGACCGCGAACGGCCACGAGAGTGGGATGGTCTGCAGGCCCTGAGCTGGCTGATGGATCTGATTGGCATGGAATTGGCAAGCTTCGCAGGCCTTCACCAGCTCGATTGCGTCGTTGAGTGCCGTAGGCCAGTAGAACCCGCTGCGAAACGCCTTGCCGACGAGGGTCCATCACGACGAGTGGTGTCCGCAATCTCCACCGTGTATGTCAGCCAGCAACTCCTTCCCCTGTTCTCTAGAGATGCAACGTAGGGAAACGTCATTTGGCCGCTTCCGGTAGAGCTCTTCGTCTTGGATGCAGTAGGCCGTGGCCTGCCGGGCCACGCGTTCCGCGTCCTCCTCTTTCTCTGGCAGCGTCCCTTGCATCAGGTAGTCCTTGAATTCCGTGGTCCAGCATCCCTCCTAAGGCTCCAGCGCCAGGAGTAAGCGTGCTCCCAAGGTTGGGCCACAGGTCGGGGCTCTTGTGGCAGGTGGCCGAGGGAGTTCCTCCCGAGGTTGCTGTGTGCTTGACAGTGACGGTGCTACCGATGGCTTGAAGAGCCGTTCCTCGAAAACACCAGGCTCCTGAGGCAGCCGCCTGGATGCCCTCCTGGCGATGTCATCAGCCTCTTGGTTCGTGCCGCTGGGCACATGCTGCAACTCCAGCACCCAAAACTGCTTTTCCATCCTGCGCACCTCCGCAAGATATGCTTCCATGTGCTCGTCCTTCGCCTCGTACGCCTTGTTAGAGAAGTTGACGAGGAGCTCTGAATCACCCTTGATGATGAGGCGCTTCACCCCCAATGCTGCTGCAGCTTTCAAGCCTACTATGAGGCCCTCGTATTCTGCTATGTTGTTGGAGACCTTCTCGCCATGCTGGAAACAAAGCTGCACGGCGTAATAGAGCTTGTCCTGTGTGGAGGATATAAGCACTGCACCAGCCCCCACGCCGTGCCGCGAGAATGCTCCATCGAAGTACATGACCCAACCATCTGGTGCCTCACTTCCTAGGGAAAGTGACCGATCTTTGCCTGCTTCGAGCCCTGGCGCCACTGTCCATTCTGCCATAAAATCTGCAAGTGCGGCTCCCTTGACTACCCTGGTTGTGCTGAATTCCAACTGAAACGCTTGCAGCTCAATGTTCCACTCGGCGACCCTTCCAGCGGAGTTGGGACTCCTGAGTACCCTTTCCAATGGGTAGGTCGAGATGACCTTGATGGGGTGACCTTGAAAGTCATGCCGCAGCTTACGCGAGGCCACCAGCAGCGCAAGCTAGAGCTTTTGAGGCATGGGGTATCTTGCCCTTGCATCCCGCAGCACCGTGCTGACGAAATACACCGGATGCTCGACGAGGGTGGGTGTGCTGACGAGGTCCGTGCCCTCCGAAGGGTTAGGCGCCTCCTGAGACGACGGTGCCCCCAGCTCCTAGCTGCCTGGTGCGGCCTCTTCAGCCCTAGGGGCCTCTCCCTGTTGAGGCTGGTCTCCATCTGCCGAGGTCGTGGTCTTCGCGAGGCCTTCTTGGTCTTGTGCTGCCGCGGCCGGGGCCGTGGCAGGTCGTGACGCAGCCTTGACCTGGCGCTCTTCCCGAACCGCCACTAGAGCTGCACTGGCGGAGTAGGGTGTGGCGGCGAGGTAGAGCACCAGGGGCTCAAGAGGGCGTGGCGCCACCATTACAGGAGGGCTGGTCAGGTACTTCTTGAGGTCTTGAAACTCTTGGTCGGCCTCCTATGTCCATTCGAACGGGCCTTTCTTCTTCATCAACTTGAAGAAAGGCAAGGCGCGTCCCCCAGCTTGGAGATGAAGCGTCCTAACGCAGTTACGTGTCTGGCGAGCTTCTGCATTTCTCTTAGGGTTTGCGGTGGACTCATGTCTTCGATTGCCTTGACCTTCTCCAGGTTGGCCTCGATCCCTCTATGGGACACGAGGTAGCCCATAAGCTTGCTGGAAGGAACGCCAAACACACACTTCTCCGGGTTGAGTCACAGGTCCACTTTGCGGAGGCTTGCGAAGGTCTTTTCCAGGTCCTGGATCAAGGTCTTCGCCTCCCGAGACTTCACCACAATGTCGTCGACGTAAGCCTCGGCGTTTTCCCGAGCTGCCGGCCTAAGGCGATGTGCATCAGCCGCTGGAAGGTTGCGCCCGCGTTGTGCAACCCGAATGGCATGCAGGTGTAGCAGTATACCCCACATGGGGTCAGGAAGGCCGTCTTCTCCACATCTTCTACCGCCATCTTGATTTTGTCATAGCCCGAAAACGCATCCAGGAAACACAGCAGGTCGCACTTGGCGGTGGAGTGGGAACGGATCTTGAGGGCAGGCCTTGTTGAGGTTGGTGAAGTCGACACACATGCGCTCCTTTCCTCCCTTTTTTGGCACAACAATAGGGTTTGCCAGCCATTCGGGGTAGCGAACCTCGCGAATAACACCTGCTGCCTCTAGCTTGTGGGTTTCTTGGACAATGAAGGCCTGCTTCTCGGTGGACTGCCACCTGGCTTTCTGCTTCACGGGGCGTACATTGGGGCACACATTCAGGTGATGCTCAATCACCTGCCTTGGGACCCCTGCTAGCTGCTTGGGTTCCCATGCGAACACATCCTTGTTCGTGCGCAGGAACTTCACCAGCGCTTCTTCCTGGTCGGGGTCGAGGTTGGTGCCTATGGTGATGCTGGCCTCTGAGGACCCGTCCTCCTCAACTGGTACCTTCTTGGTCTCCGCCTTGCCCTGGGTGAACAACTGCTTCTTCTTGGTCGGTGCGGCTTCCTTGGCCTTGGGGGTGTCCGTGCTGGTAGGCTGTGCTGCTGCGGCGGTCTTGAGGGCGAGCTTGAGCGCCAGCAGGGCATCCTTGGTGTCTCCAGCTATGGTGAGGGCGCTGCTGCTCCCTGGCATCTTCATGAGGTTGTAGCCCGGATGGGTCGCTGCCATGAACTGAGCCAAGGCGGGGTATCCGAGGATGGCGTTGTACGGGAGGCCGATGTGGGCGATGTCAAAGTTGACCAGCTCCGTGCGGAAGTTGTCGTGGGTGCCGAAGGTCATAGGAAGGCGGATCTGCCCCAGGGAGCTGGAGGAACCGCCTCCGACGCCCGAGAAGGGCTTGCTGGGTCGGAGCCGTTCCAGCGGTACATGGAGGAGGCTGAAGGCCGCCACCGATAGCACGTTGAGGCCGGCGCCGCCATCGATGAGGGTCTTGGTGACGGCCACATGGAAGATGGGGGGCATGCAAAGCATTGGGAGCGCACCCGAGCAGGCGGTGTTGCCGGGGTGATCGTCCGAGTTGAAGGTTAGGTCGGCTTTGGGTGCCACCCAACCCGGAAGAGCTCCTTGCCGCGCGAGGGCGGCGCCGATCTGGCGGAAGAACGGCTTGGCGTGGCGGTCTGTGGGTGGCGCCTGCGAGCCGCCCAGGAGAGCTGCGACGACCGGGGGCGCTGGCGCAGCGTAGTGGGTGAGGAAGAGGTTGCGCAGCTCCTCCCAGGAGGCCACAGAAGATGTTGGCAGGTTGAGCAGCCAAACGCGCGAGACGCTGGTGAGGGCCATGGGAAACCAGTTGGCCATGACCTTGTCGTCGCCTCTGGCCTTGAGGATGGCCTCCTCGTACGCCAGCAGGAAAGCCAGTGGATCTACCGCGCCGTTGTAGCGCGGCGACATCTCTGGCTTGAACTTGTGTGGCCACTACACCTGCCGCAAGGCGGGGGCCAAGGCTCGGAGCCCCCTGGCCCCAGTGCTGGCATCGGCCGCCGAAGCCGGAGGCGCGTTGTCCGCCATGAGGGCAAAGCGCGGTGTTGGTGGAGAGTGAGCCGACGGAAAGGAGAGCTCCGGCACACCCCTACCTAGCGCGCCAAATGTCAGATATCGGGTTCCGGCAAAACCCTTAAGGTCCGAACTCTGGGGTGCGCACGAAGATCTTCTCCCTACCAAAACACGCCCACAACCTCGCCGCAATTCTAAGCTAGCACGATGAACAACACAAGAGACACGAGGTTTATACTGGTTCGGGCCACCGCCGTGGTGTAATACCCTAATCCAGTGTATGGTGTGGTGGATTGCCTCTGGGGCTGATGATGAACAGTGTAGAGGAAGAACAGCCTCGCGAGAGGTGTTCTTGTGGGTGAGTGGATGAGCTAGGTCTCGGTCAGATTCCAGATGAGATGCCTTCCTACTGTGGTGGCTATCTCTATTTATAGAGGCCCTGGTCCTCTTCCCAAATATTGAGCGGGAAGGGAGCCAACAACGGCCATTTTGAAAGGGGACAACTAGTACAAGCTATCTTGACTAAAGGTGGTCTTCGACTGCCAAAGGCACTGGCGATGACGCCATCTTGGGCTCCACGGTGACCTTCATCCTACCGTCCTGCTGGTCTTGGTCTCGTTGCACTCATATGGAAACCTTTGCTTGATGCCTCGGTACTTCGCGCCTGCGCTTGCCCCCTTTACACCAAAGAGGAAACAAGGACACTGCGCAGGCTGGCGCCCGCCTGGCGCCCGCCTGGTCTTGATCATCATGGCTTGCGTCATGAGCACCTCGCGAGGTACCCCTCGCCTTGATCTCTCCGCCTCCTCGTGAGCCTGCCTTTTTGAGGCCGCCCCTGAGGAGGCCTTGCGTCGCCCGCCCCGCGAGGCTTGGCCCCTCGCAAGGGTCTTGAGCGTTTGTTGATGAAGACGGGCCGTATTGGGCCGCTGGTGAGCCACGCTGCAGGCCGCAAGCAGGCAAGTCTGGGGACCCCCGTTCCCAGAACGCCGACAGTGCCCCTGTCGCCACCCAAGGGCACGTGTATACGTGGCACGTGTGCTATCTCCTTATGGGGCAGTTGGTGGGCGCGTAGCTGCTAATCTAGCTCGGGTTTATCTGAGCTGCCGCGCTGAGGTGTGCACCAGACACGTCTAGCTTTGTCTGCGGTCTTAACGACCGATGAGCTGCTCGGCTTTAATTGGCTGTTTTGTCTTCCGACTGCTAGAGCCGCCGTGTATTCTTCTGTAAGAAGAGAGCGCTCCATATTTCCGTTGACCGTACTGACGCCACGTGGTCCAGGCATTTTGAGTTTTAGATAAGCATAATGCGGGACTGCATTAAAACGGGCGAAGGCCGTTCTTCCGAATAGTGCATGATAGCCACTTCGGAACGGAGCAATGTCAAAGATTTGTTCTTCGCTTCGAAAGTTGTCGGGGGAGACGAATACAACATCCAATGTTAGAGAGCCCGTCCAGCGGGCTTCCACGCCCGGTATAACTCCGTTAAAGGTAGTGCTGCTTGGCTTGATTCTTGACGGGTCTATCCCCATCTTGCGCACAGTGTCCTGATATATCAGATTGAGACTGCTGCCGCCGTCCATGAGGACTCGAGTGAGATGGTATCTGTCGATTATTGGGTCGAGCACTAGGGCAGCCGAACCCCCGTGACGGATACTAGTCGGATGATCCCTGCGATCAAAGATGATCGGACAGGCCGACCATTGGTTGAATTTGGGGGCATCAGGCTCGATGGCATAGACATCTTAGAGTGCGCGTTTGCGCTCCCTCTTTGGGATATGAGTGACATAGATCATGTTCACTGTTTTGATCTCTGGTGGAAATTTCTTTTGTCCCCCCGTGTTCGGTTGGCGAGGTTCGTCCTCGCCTTCGCTCTGAGGTCCCTTCCCCTTATGTTCGGTGTTGAGTTTGCTGGCCTGCTTGAAGACCCAGCAACTACGGTTGGTATGGTTCGCAGGTTTAGCGGGGTTGCTGTGGATCTGGCAGGGCCTGTCTAGAATTTTATCCAGGCTGCATGATCCGTCTTTATTGCCTTTAAATGGCTTCTTCCGTTGACCGGGTCTGGAGCCCCTGAATCCGGCGTTTACCGCTGTATTGTCTGGGCTTTCTTCATTGTTCTGACGCTTATTTTGTTGCGTCGTGGTTTTCCATTGCCGTCCCTGACCTCACATGTGTCGGGATCACTAGTGCTGCTATGGGCTAACCAGCTGTCCTCGCCCGTGCAAAAGCGGGTCATGAGTGTAGTTAAGGCTGCCATTGTCCTTGGCTTTTCCTGGCCGAGGTGTCTGGCTAGCCATTCGTCCCGGACACTGTGTTTGAAGGACGCTAAGGCTTCAGCGTCCGGACAATCGATGATTTGGTTCTTCTTGGTGAGAAACTGGTTCCAAAGCTTACGGGCTAATTCTCCAGGTTGTTGGATTATGTGACTTAGATCGTCTGCGTCCGGGGGCCGGACATAGGTCCCTTGGAAGTTGGCCCGAAAAGCGTCCTCAAGTTCTTCCCATCTTCCAATGGAGTTTTTAGGGAGGCTTTTTAGCCAGTGCCGAGCTGGTCCTTTCAGCTTGAGGGTTAAGTATTTGATGGCGTGGAGATCATCTCCACGAGCCATGTGGATGTGAAGAATAAAGTCTTCTATCCAAACCGCGGGGTCCATCGTTCCATTGTACACCGATGTTTACAGGTTTAAAACCCTCTGGAAAATCGTGTTCTAGCACCTCATGGGGGTGCGCGGCACCCCTGTATCTGGCTGTGTCGTGGATTCGGTCCGACGGTTGTAATGTTCGGTATTGGTTCCGAGCTGGTAAATGACCGGTATATTTGGTTTGATAATCATGATCCCGTGTAGGAGCACGTTCCCTGGATCCACAGATGGACCTGGTTTTGCCAGCCTTTTTGTCCAGGTCTTCACGTAGATCGTGTTTCTGGTCCTGGGCCGCAACCTTCCTTCCTTTACGGGGAGGGGTGCGGGCTTGTGTACGGCATTGCTAGCCGCTCTGTCTCGACCACGAGGTGGTCGGTCTGGCCTGTCAGCCGTATTGTTTTTCGGCGGTATAGGCGCAATAGCCTCATCATCGAATTCGGGCAGCAGCTTACGCTTAGGATAGCACTTTGTTTGGCGATTACCGCTGTATTTTTCCTCAGCGTCTAGCACTTCGTTCCATCTGTCATTGAGCGTATCCTGTGCGGCTTTAAGCTGCTGCTTCTGCTTCTTCAGGCTCCTTGCGGTGGCGATAAGCCTTTGATGGAGGCGTTCTTGTTCTAAGGGTTCTTCTGGGACGACGAATTCATCGTCGCCCAGGCTGATCTCCTCTTCAGAGACAGGTTGATAATTGCTAGCTTCGGCATTGCTATGGTCAGACAACATCTCCGGACTGTGTTCGCCATCCTCTTGCATGCCCTGCTCCAGCGCTGGGTCTGTGGGGTCCTCGGCTTGGTTCATATTATCATCGTCGTCCATGACAATGTTGATGTTTTTCCTTTTGCCGGATCGAGGTCGGCGCTTCTGACGCTGGCGCTTGGGGGGTTCATCGATAGGCATGCCGTTATCGCTGTCAGCATCCTTCTCCTTAATTAGGTGTGTCCACCATGTATATATCATATGAGGATGTAGCCGTCCACTGCCCCAAGGGTGGTGATTTTTGTGCCTACTCCTCTCCGGCATCGTCGTCCGTACCGTCGATGTCCTCAGAGCCGTAATCGAGCGTGTCGGTTAAGTCCTCGACAGTGGCAATGAAGTGGGTGGTGGGTGGGAAACGAAGTTCTTCGTCGTCCGCTTCCCATTCGAGCCGGACATAGTTCGGCCGAGAGTCTCCCGACAGGGAGAGGGATTTCAATGAGTTTAACAC
Organism: Triticum aestivum; assembly: GCF_018294505.1. Classification (NCBI taxonomy): domain Eukaryota; kingdom Viridiplantae; phylum Streptophyta; class Magnoliopsida; order Poales; family Poaceae; genus Triticum; species Triticum aestivum. The sequence continues at coordinate 522,386,740 of NC_057799.1, read as the reverse complement.
ATCGCCTAGAGGTGAGTGCTGGAAGACGTCCGCGGAGCTGAACTCCAAGATCGGCGCCCAATCAGGTTCGATGGGCGCGGATGCACGCGGTCCGGAACCTATGGCCGGAGATGAGTCCGAGGTTCCGGTGACACAAGCCCAAGTCGATGTTGGGTCTGTGCGCAGCTCGAGCACCGCTGAGTCTGTGGCATCCGTGACAGGGTTAAGATTCCCGTCTTCGGATGACGCGATCCGCTCCCGATCTAGAGCCAGAGCAGTTACAGGCGTTATCTTCTAAGCGCAGTCAGATGACAGATTTAGGTCATCTTCATCGTGGTGGCAGGGGACAGCCGTCATGGGCTCGAATCCGTCGAAGATCAAGTCTCCACGGATACCGACCACAAAATTCAGGCTCCCAAATCTGACCTGATGGCCAGGGGCGTAGCTATCGATCTGCTCTAGATGGCCAAATGAGTTGGCCCGTAGTGCGAAGCCACCGAATACAAAGATCTGTCCGGGGAGGAAGATCTCCCCTGGACTGCATTATTGTGGATGATTGATGGAGCCATCAAGCCTTGTGGTGATGACGTAGCAGAACTCTCAATGAAAGCACCAATGTCAGTGTCAAAACCGGTGGATCTCGGGTAGGGGTCCCGAACTATGCTTCTAAGCCTAATGGTAACAGGAGGCGGGGGACACAATGTTTACCCAGGTTCGGGCCCTCTCTATGAAGGTAATACCCTACTTCCTGCTTGATTGATCTTGATGAATATGAGTATTACAAGAGTTGATCTACCACGAGATCGTAATGGCTAAACCCTAGAAGCCTAGCCTATGAGATTATGATTGTTGTTGTCTCTACGGACTAAACCCTCCGGTTTATATAGACACCGGAGAGGCTAGGGTTACACAAAGTCGGTTACAGAGAAAAGGAATCTACATATCCGAATCGCCAAGCTTGCCTTCCACGCAAAGGAGAGTCCTGTCCGGACACGGGAAGAAGTCTTCTATCTTGTATCTTCATAGCCCAATAGTCTGGTCTACGCACATAGTCTGGCTGTCCGAGGACCCCTTAGTCTAGGACTCCCTCAGCCTTCTCAACCAATCCCTAAAGAATCAACAAGTTTGATTGGCTAGGGAGAGAGATCGGGCGAGAATTGAGCTTAGAGCAACAATGGAGCTTGGGGATAGAAGAGGTAGTCAACTCGGAGAAGAAGACTCCCCTTATATAGTGATAGGACAAATCCAACCGTTACCCACTTATCCAGCCGGCGACATGCGGTACTACTGCTTGCATGGCAGGAGCCAGACCAGCCCTGTTGCGATGAAGCAAAGGAGCGGTAGAACCGCCGGAGTGGTACTACCGCTCGCCCTTGCGGTACTACCGCAAGGCAGGGTTGGCCTGGGCTTGGAAGGCACGGACGAAGAAAAATACATCCGTGGCTACTTCCGCTGAGTTTCGATTTGTGCAAAAATCCGACACGGTACTACCGCATACAGGAAACGATACTACCGCGTAGGGCGCGCATGTAAAAAATTACATTCACCCCTACTTCCGCTCGTGCTGCTGTGCTAGGCCAGAGGCCACGGTACTATCGCGCCCGGGGAGCGGTACTACCGCAAGGACCTGCGGTACTACCGCGTGACCGGCCGGTACTACCATGGGCCTTTGCGGTACTATTGCTTCCTTGAGCAATACTACTGCATGCCACAGCTCAATAACACTAGAAGTCCTTCATTTTGCCAAGACACGGATAAACGGTCGGTGCTCTAAAGATGCAAAGGAAAGGTGGTTCAAAGGAACAGACGTGTACGTGATGATTCCAACCTAACCTTCGCAAAGTGGACCCCTCTTAATAGTATGGCTTTCCTACGACTCAAATCCACCGAAAAGAAACGTAGAGAAACGCCGTCTTCACTAAGCTTCGAGGGGCAATGAATCGTCTTGTGCCTAAACATATGAAATGCTCAAAGCACACGATTAGTCCGCAAAAGCATTGTCATCAATCACCAAAACCACATGGGGTGAAATATGCCCTTATAGCATGGCTCCTAGAATCTAGAGTTTTTACTACAATATTTCCTACCAACGGATGTTGTAGATATTCTAAAAATTCATGTGTCGCCGTGGCTGGGAGATGACATGCTGGCATGGGGTGCAGGAAAGTATGGTGTTTTTCCTACTAAGAGTGCTTACCAGTTCGGTTTTGAAGAGGCACACAGAAGCACGTCTAATGGCTTCAGTTCATGCCCTGATGGCCGACGATCTTGCCAGCAACTCATTTGGTCCACCGATGTACCCCAAGTGTTCGAAACTTTGCTTGGTGCGTGGCTACTGACTCTCTGCCGACTTGGAGAAACAAACATATTCAGGGCCTCGAAATAAATGATCTATGCCCGATAAGCGGAATTGAATCTAAGGACAACTTTCCTGCACTCTGTCGTTGTACTTCGTCAAAGATTCTATGGGACATAATGGCTGAGGCTTTGTCATTCCCTTGTATAGGTACCATGCAAAACAATGGGAAAGAATGGTTGCTGCATGCTTTAGAGCCTCTTCCTGGTACTGAGTGTTCAATGTTGCTTATGATACTTTGGCCGGCGTGTGTGACGCCCGGATAATTAAGCTACAGTGAACCTCTGCTAATGATGCCACGTCACCTCCGTTACTATTGCTAATCTCGCGTTAGTTCAAAACCGATTCAAAATCCAAATTCAAAAACAAGTCAAACAATTAAAGTTTTCAAAAGTCAAAACTAAAATGTTATTACTATGACAAATAATTCATAAGATATATATTGGTGGAGAAACCAAGTCTTTATAAAATGTTAAATGCACTAAACTAATTGAATCAGTAGCTAAAACCATTAATTAAATGCCTTTTATATTTTGTAAAATACTAAACTATATTATTTTGCGATGGAACTTTTTCTGGTTGTGACATAACTTGTAGCATCAATTTAGGTGCCACTTGGGTATTTTATTAAAACATAAATAATTAGGAACTAAAAGAAAACGGAAAAGAAAAATAAAATAAACAAGAAAAGAAAGGTAAAAGCAAAAGGTTTTCTCCAGTGCAACCGGGCCACGGCCCAGCCAGGCTGGCCCACCTACTGGCCTACTTAGGCCCCTGCCTTACCACCGAACCCTAATCCCCTGCCCACGATCCCCTGATAACCCACAAGTATAGGGGATCGCAACAGTTTTCGTGGGTAGAGTATTCAACCCAAATTTATTGATTCGACACAAGGGGAGCCAAAGAATATTCTCAAGTATTAGCAGTTGAGTTGTCAATTCAACCACACCTGGATAACTTAGTATTTGTAGCAAAGTATTTAGTAGAAAAGTAGTATGGAAGTAACGGTAACAGTAGCAGTTTTGTAGTAATTGTAACAGCAACAACGTTAAAGTAACTAAGCAAAGAGCAATATGTGAAAAGCTCATAGGCATTGGATCAGTGATGGATAATTATGTCGGATGCGATTCCTCATGTAATAGTTATAACATAGGGTGACACAGAAATACCTCCAGTTCATCAATGTAATGTAGGCATGTATTCCGAATATAGTCATACGTGCTTATGGAAAAGAACTTGCATGACATCTTTTGTCCTACCCTCCCATGGCAGCGGGGTCCTATTGGAAACTAAGGGATATTAAGGCCTCCTTTTAATAGAGTACCGGACCAAAGCATTAACACTTAGTGAATACATGAACTCCTCAAACTACGGTCGTCACCGGTAAGTATCCCGATTATTGTCACTTCGGGGTTAACGGATCATAACACATAATAGGTGACTATAGACTTGCAAGATAGGATCAAGAACTCACATATATTCATGAAAACATAATAGGTTCAGATCTGAAATGATGGCACTCGGGCCCTAGTGACAAGCATTAAGCATAGCAAAGTCATAGCAATATCAATCTCAGAACATAGTGGATACTAGGGATCAAACCCTAACAAAACTAACTCGATTACATGGTAAATCTCATCCAACCATCACGGTCCAGCAAGCCTACTATGGAATTACTCACGCACGGCAGTGAGCATCATGAAATTGGTGATGGAGGAAGGTTGATGCTGACGACGGCGACGGATTCCCCTCTCCGGAGCCCCGAACGGACTCTAGATCAGCCCTCCCGAGAGAGTTTAGGGCTTGGCGGCGGCTCCGTATCGTAAAACGTGATGAATCTTTTTCTCTTATTTTTTTCTCCGCGAACGTGAATATATGGAGTTGGAGTTGAGGTCGGTGGAGCTCCAGGGGGCCCATGAGGCAGGGGGTGCGCCCTAGGGGGGCGCCCCCCACCCTCGTGGACAGGGTGTGGGCCCCCTGACGTTGATTCTTTTGCCAATATTTTTATTAATTCGAAAGAGTTACTCCGTGGATTTTCAGGTCATTCCGAGAACTTTTATTTCTACACAAAAATAACACCATGGCAGTTGTGCTGAAAACAACGTCAGTCCGGTTTAGTTCCATTCAAATCATGCAAGTTAGAGTCCAAAACAAGGGCAAAAGTGTTTGGAAAAGTAGATACGACGGAGACGTATCAACTCCCCCAAGCTTAAACCTTTGCTTGTCCTCAAGCAATTCAGTTGACAAACTGAAAGTGATAAAGAAAAACTTTTACAAACTCTGTTTGCTCTTGTTGTTGCAAATATGTAAAGCCAGCATTCAAATTTTCAGCAAAGAGTATGAACTAACCATATTCACAATAACACTTAGGTCTCATGTTTACTCATATCAATGGCATAATCAACTAGCGAGTAATAATAATAAATCTCGGATGACAACACTTTCTCAAAACAATCATAATATGATATAACAAGATGGTACCTCGCTAGCCTTTCTGAGACCGCAAAGCATAAATGCAGAGCACCTCTGAAGATCAAGGACTGACTAAACATTGTAATTCATGGTAAAAGAGATCCAGTCATACCCAATATAAATTAATAGTAATGTATGCAAATGACAGTGGTGCTCTCCAGCGGGTGCTTTTTAATAAGAGGGTGATGACTCAACATAAAAGTAAATAGATAGGCCCTTCGCAGAGGGAAGCGGGGATTTGTAGAGGTGCCAGAGCTCGATTTTGAAATAGAGATAAATAATATTTTGAGCGATATACTTTCAATGTCAACATAACAACTAAGAGATCTCGATATCTTCCATGCTACACACATTATAGGCGGTTCCCAAACAGAATGGTAAAGTTTATACTCCCCCTCCACCAGCAATCATCAATCCATGGCTTGCCTGAAACAACGGGTGCCTCGAACTAACAACAATCCTGGGGGAGTTTTGTTTGCAATTATTTTGATTTGATTTGAGCATGGGACTGGGCATCCCGTTGACCAGCCATTTTCTCGTGAATGAGGAGCGGAGTCCACTCCTCTTGAGAATAACCCGCCTAGCATGGAAGATACAGACAACCCTAGTTGATACATGAGCTGTTCGAGCATACAAAACAGAATTTCATTTGAAGGTTTGGAGTTTGGCACATACAAATTTACTTGGAACGGCAGGTAGATACCGCATATAGGAAGGTATGGTGGACTCATATGGAATAACTTTGGGGTTTATGGATGTGGATGCACAAGCAGTATTCCCGCTTAGTTCAAGTGAAGGCTAGAAAGAGACTGGGAAGCGACAAACTAGAGAGCGACAACAGTCATGAACGTGCATTAAAATTAATAAACACTCAGTGCAAGCATGAGTAGGATATAATCCACCATGAACATAAATATCATGAAGGCAATGTTGATTTTTTTCATCTACATGCATGAACATGTGCCAAGTCAAGTCACTCAAACCATTCAAAGGAGGATACCACCCTATTATACCACATCACAATCATTTTAATAGCATGTTGGCACGCAAGGTAAACCATTATAAACTCCTAGCTAATTAAGCATGGCAGAAGCAACTGTAATCTCTAATTGTCATTGCAAACATGTTTATTCATAATAGGCTGAATCAGGAACGATGAACTAATCATATTTACAAAAACAAGAGAGGTCGAGTTAATACCAGCTTCTCTCATCTCAATCAGTCCATCATATATCGTCATTATTGCCTTTCACTCGCACGACCGAACGGTGTATATAATAATAATAGTGCACGTGCATTGGACTAAGCTGGAATCTGCAAGCATTCAAATCAAGGGAGAAGACAAGGTAATATGGGCTCTTGGTTAAATCAACAGTAATGCATATGAGAGCCACTCAACATTTTCAACAAAGTCTTCTCCTCTCGACCCCCAAAGGAAAGAAAAGAAATAAAACTATTTACACGGGAAAGCTCCCAACAAGCAAAAGAAGAACAAGAAATATTTTTGGGTTTTCTTTTAGTTACTACTACTACAGGCATGGAAAGTAAACTAGCTAAAAGCTACAACTAATTTTTTTGTTTTTCTTAAGGTTTTTCAACTCACAAGAAGAAAGCTAGAAAAAGAAAATAAACTAGCATGGATAGTACAATGAAAAAGTATGAGCACCGACAACTAGAATGAGTGTGTGAACATGAATGTAATGTCGGTGAGGAATACGTACTCCCCCAAGCTTAGGCTTTTGGCCTAAGTTGGTCTATGCCCACGGATGGCCTGGCGGATATCCAAAGTTGTAACTGGGGTCTTACTGGGATGCAGCAGCCATCGCCTCACGAGCTGCAGCTTGGAGGCGGCTGCCTCCATCCTCCTCTCGTACTCGTTCGCCTCCTCCCTGGTTATAAAATATCTCCTTTTTGCCTGAAAGTCAAATAAACCAGGAGCAGGGAGAGCAACATGGACAGTGCGACGTCTGTTAAAGATTAGTCGGTATTGGAAAAATTGTGCATTCCTCTCAAGAAACTGATGGCTAACCATGGCGTCATAATCTAAATAAGCAGGGGGCAACTCCATATCCCTTTCATGTATGGGTATCTCAAGAAAATTAGCTACACGAGTTGCATAAATCTCACCAAACAAATCTCCAATCAAACCACTATTATGCAACCTACGTGCAACAATGGCCCCCAAGTTATATTGTTTATCACCTAATAGAGCACTCTTGAGGACACTAAGATCCGGAACACACATGTGACAAGCCTCGTCTTTACCGGTAATGCATCTACCAATGAAGAGAGCAAAATAATGTATAGCAGGAAAATGAATGCTCCCTATGGTAGCTTCTGCTATTTCTCTAGATTCCCCCACAATGATACTAGCAAGAAAATCTTTATATTCAGATTTGCGAGGTTCACTAGCACTACCCCATTGCGGGAGTTTACAAGCAGTAGTAAAATCTTCTAAGTCCATGGTATAAGATTTATCATAAGGATCAAACAGGACATTGTGAGAATTACGCGAAGATGTAAATTTGAACCTTCTCACAAAGAAATCAGTTAAATGGTAGTATTGAGGGCACTTATTTTGCATGAAGTCCTCAAGATCAGCATTACGCACATATGCATCAAATTCATCCTTGATGCCTACTTTGACCATAAACTCCTCTGACGGCCATTCACAGGGTCGCACGTAAGCTTCCCTCGGTGGTTCCTCGTCCTGCTCACGTATTGCGAGCATGGGTCCTTGCTTCCTTGAAGAACCACCTTGGTACATTTTCCTAGACATATTTCTTCCTCTGAATTTTTTTTGAAAATTTGGGTAACTCCAAATAAAAGTGAACCAAACTCAATAAAATTGATAGCAACTACTCCCACAAGTGCCTAGAGACGATATCATGCATTAGAACTAATTGGGACCATATAAATTTGACATGCAAGCTCAAGAACAGGGTCACCTTAGCAGCAAAAATTTGCAATGAATAAAGCACAAGAACAAAAACTAATTGGACCATTGGAGGAATCACATACCAAAGAACAATCCCCCAAAGCAGTTTTATGAATGGAGCTTTGAGCAAGGAGATCGAAAATGGCAGCAAAATGAGCTAGAACTCGTGCTTGAGCTGGATGGTGATTTTTTGGGAGGAAGAAGAAGTGTGTGGGTGCAGGAATAAGTGGAAGGGGGCCACCGTGGGCCCACGAGGCAGGGGGCGCGCCCTGGACCCTCGTGGCCAGGTGCTAGCTCCCCCTGCTGTGTTCTCGGTGCCACATATTCTCAAATATTCCATAAAAATCATACTAAATTTTCAGGGCATTTGGAGAACTTCTATTTTCGGGGTATTTTTTTATTGCATGGATAATTCAGAAAACAGACAGAAAATACTATTTTTGCTTTATTTAATATAAATAACAGAAAGTAAAAAGAGGGTACAGAAAGTTGTGCTTTCTAACTTCATCCATCTCATGCTCATAAAAAGGAATCCACTAACAAGGTTGATCAAGTCTTGTTAACAAACTCATTCCGAATCGCATGAAACCGGAGAAATTTTGAATAACAGTAGGTTACCTCAACGGGGATATGCACATCCCCAATAATAAGAATATCATATTTCTTCTTAACAGTAGGGAGTGGAAATTCAAAACCTCCAATAATAATTGATGGAATTTTTCCAATAGAATTGATACTCTGAACTTGAGGTTGTTTCCTCGGAAATTGTACCGTATGCTCATTACCATCAACATGAAAAGTGACATTGCCTTTGTTGCAATCAATAACAGCCCCTGCAGTATTCAAAAAGGGTCTACCAAGGATAATCGACATACTATCGTCCTCGGGAATATCAAGAATAACCAAGTCTGTTAAGATAGTAACGTTTGCAACCACAACAGGCACATCCTCACAAATTCCGACAGGTATAGCAGTTGATTTATCGGCCATTTGCAAAGATATTTCAGTAGGTGTCAACTTATTCAGTTCAAGTCTACGATATAAAGAGAGAGGCATAACACTAACACCGGCTCCAAGATCACACAAAGCAGTTTTAACATAGTTTCTTTGAATGTAGCATGGTATAGTTGGTACTCCTGGATCTCCAAGTTTCTTTGGTATTCCACCCTTTAAAGTATAATTAGCAAGCATGGTGGAAATTTCAGCTTCCGGTATCTTTCTTTTATTTGTAATAATATCCTTCATGTACTTAGCATAAGGATTTACTTTAAGCATATCAGTCAAACGCATACGCAAAAAGATAGGTCTAATCATTTCAGCAAAGCGCTCAAAATCCTCATCATCCTTTTTCTTAAATGGTTTAGGAGGAAAAGGCATGGGTTTCTGAACCCATGGTTCTCTTTCTTTACCGTGCTTCCTAGCAACAAAGTCTCTCTTATCATAACGTTGATTCTATGGTTGTGGGTTATCAAGATCAACAGCCGGTTCAATCTCTACATCATTATTATTGCTAGGTTGAGCATCAACATGAACATCATCATTAACATTAATACTAGGTTCATGTTCATGACCAGATTGTGTTTCAGCATCAGAAATAGAAATATCATTGGGATTCTCAGGTGTGTCTACAACAGGTTCACTAGGAGCATGCAAAGTCCTATCATTTTTCTTCTTCTTCTTTTTAGAAGGACTAGGTGCATCAACGTTATTTCTCTGAGAATCTTGCTCAATTCTCTTACGGTGGCCCTCAGGATACAAAGGTTCCTGGGTCATTTTACCCGTTCTAGTAGCTACTCTAACAGCAAAGTCATATCTATTATTCAATTCATTGAGCAAATCATTTTGAGCTTTAAGCACTTGTTCTACTTGAGTGGTAACCATGGAAGCATGTTTACTAATGAGTTTAAGTTCACCCTTAACTCTAGACATATAATCACTCAAGTGTCCAATCATATAAGCATTACTTTTTAATTATCTACCAACATAAGAATTGAAATATTCTTGTCTAGCCATAAAGTCATCAAAATCATCCAAGCATTGGCTAGCAAACTTAGTAGACGGGATTTCAATTTTATCATATCTATAGAGAGAATTTACCTTTACTACCTGTGTCGGGTTATCAAGACCATGTATTTCTTCAATAGGTGGTATATTAAGACCATGTATTTCTTCAACATGACGTAAATTCTTAACATCTTCAGCTTTAATACCTTTTTCTTTCATAGATTTCTTTGCCTCTTGCATATCTTCAGGACTGAGAAATAGAACACCCCTTTTCTTCGGAGTTGGTTCAAGGGTTGGCTCAGGAATTGGCTTAGGAAGTGTCCAATTGTTTTCATTAGTCAACATATTATTCAATAACAGTTCAGCTTGATCGACAGTTCTCCTGAAAACACAACTAGCACAACTATCCAGGTGGTCTCTGGAAGCATCGGTTAGTCCATTATAAAACATATCAAGAATTTATTTTTCTTGAGAGGATGATCAGGCAAAGCATTAAGTAATCGGAGAAGCCTCCCCCAAGCTTGTGGGAGAATCTCTTCTTCAATGTGCACAAAATTATATATTTCCCTTAAGGTAGCTTGTTTCTTCTGAGCAAGAAAATATTTAGCAGAGAAGTAATAAATCATATCCTCGGGACTACGCACACAACCAGGATCAAGAGAATTAAACCATGTTTTAGCATCACCCTTTAATGAGAACAGAAATATCTTAAGGATATAATAGTAGCGAGATTTCTCATCATTAGTGAACAGGGTGGCTATATCGTTTAACTTAGTAAGATGTGCCACAACAGTTTCAGATTCATAGCCATAAAAAGGATCAGATTCAACCAAAGTAATTATCTCAGGATCGACAGAGAAATCATAATCCTTATCAGAAACATAGATAGGTGAAGTAGCAAAAGCAGGGTCGTATTTCATTCTAGCATTCAAAGACTTTTGTTTCAGTTTAGCTAGTAACTTCTTAAGATCGGATCTATCATTGCAAGCAAGAAAATCCCTAGCAGTTTCTTCATCCATAACATAACCCTCAGGAACAACAGGCAATTCATATTTAGGGGGAGAACCTTCATCATCACTATCATCAATAATTTCATTTTCAATAGTTTCATTCTCTCTAGCCCTAGCAAGTTGTTCATCAAGATATTCACCTAATGGCACAGTAGTATCAAGCATAGAAGTAGTTTCATCATAAGTATCATGCATAGTAGAAGTGGCATCATCAACAACATGCGACATATCAGAATTCATAGCAGAAGCAGGTTTAGGTGTCGCAAGTTTACTCATAAGGAGAATTAAGTGCAGAGCTAGATGGTAATTCCTTACCTTCCCTCGTAGTTGAGGGATAAATCTTAGTTCTTTCGTCTTTCAAGTTCCTCATAGTGATCAGCAGATATAAATCCCAAGTGACTCAAAGATTAGAGCTATGCTCCCCGGCAACGGCGCCAGAAAATAGTCTTGATAACCCACAAGTATAGGGGATCGCAACAGTTTTCGAGGGTAGAGTATTCAACCCAAATTTATTGATTCGACACAAGGGGAGCCAAAGAATATTCTCAAGTATTAGCAGTTGAGTTGTCAATTCAACCACACCTGGATAACTTAGTATTTGTAGCAAAGTATTTAGTAGAAAAGTAGTATGGAAGTAACGGTAACAGTAGCAAAAGTAACAGTAGCAGTTTTGTAGTAATTGTAACAGCAACAACGTTAAAGTAACTAAGCAAAGAGCAATATGTGAAAAGCTCATAGGCATTGGATCAGTGATGGATAATTATGTCGGATGCGATTCCTCATGTAATAGTTATAACATAGGGTGACACAGAAATACCTCCAGTTCATCAATGTAATGTAGGCATGTATTCCGAATATAGTCATACGTGCTTATGGAAAAGAACTTGCATGAAATCTTTTCCTACCCTCCCATCGAAGTGGGGTCCTATTGGAAACTAAGGGATATTAAGGCCTCCTTTTAATAGAGTACCGGACCAAAGCCTTAACACTTAGTGAATACATGAACTCCTCAAACTACGGTCATCACCGGTAAGTATCCCGATTATTGTCACTTCGGGGTTAACGGAACATAACACATAATAGGTGACTATAGACTTGCAAGATAGGATCAAGAACTCACATATATTCATGAAAACATAATAGGTTCGCATCTGAAATCATGGCGCTCGGGCCCTAGTGACAAGGATTAAGCATAGCAAAGTCATAGCAACATCAATCTCAGAACATAGTGGATACTAGGGATCAAACCCTAACAAAACTAACTCGATTACATGGTAAATCTCATCCAACCCATCACCGTCCAGCAAGCTTACGATGGAATTACTCATGCACGGCGGTGAGCATCATGAACTTGGTGATGGAGGAAGGTTGATGATGGCGACGGCGACGGATTCCCCTCTCCCGAGCCCCGAATGGACTCCAGATCAGCCCTCCCGAGAGAGTTTAGGGCTTTGCGGTGGCTCCGTATCGTAATACGCGATGAATGTTCTTCTTTTAGTTTTTTCTCTGTGAACGTGAATATATGGAGTTGGAGTTGAGGTCGGTGGAGCTCCAGGGGCCCACGAGGCAGGGGGCGCGCCCTAGGGGGGCGCCCCCACCCTCGTGGACAGGGTGTGGGCCCCCTGACGTTGATTCCTTCGCCAATATTTTTTATTAATTCCAAAAAGTTGCTCCGTAGATTTTTCAGGCCATTCCGAGAACTTTTATTTCTGCACAAAAATAACACCATGGCAGTTCTGCTGAAAATAGCGTCAGTCCGGGTTACTTCCATTCAAATCATGCAAGTTAGAGTCCAAAACATGGGCAAAAGTGTTTGGAAAAGTAGATACGACGGAGACGTATCATCCCCACCCCCCTCGCGATCTGGATCGGGAGCGCCCCAGCGCTCACCGCCCTGATCTTGCCGCCTCTCGGAGTCCCTATCGCCGACCACCGCTGCCACGCCGTCGCTGGACCTCGTCGCCGTCTTCCCCGTCCTCCTCGCCGCGCCCCGCTGCCTCAGTCCCTACACCTACCCTGTGAGCACGTGCTCCCTCCTCTATCCTCGTCCCTCTCGGTCACCATGTGCCTGCTCGTGCTCGCTGCATCGGACGCGCGCCCCGCTGAGCGCCTGTGCTCGCTACTGCCCTCTACCCCCCTCGCCCCGCTAGCCCCATCTCCACGCGATGCCCCGCGCCGCTGCAGCCCAGCCCGCGCGTCTGGCTGCACCCTCGCATGCATGCGTCGGCCTGGCCCGCCCTATCGCAGCCTCCTATGCCACGGACCTCGCCGCCATGGCTGCCGGACATCTCCGGCCACGCCACCGCTGGACGCACCGTGATGCGGACATTCCGGAGAGCCCCCCCCCACGCGTCCAGGGGTCGCCTGTACCGGGTCCCCAATGTAGCTCCGCCGCCGCCGCCGCTTGTCAGTCGCTGTAGCCGTCACT